>NW_017672151.1:4874-159869 GCF_001879085.1 Nicotiana attenuata | reverse complement strand
TCTTGTTTATTTTTCGTTTTACTCGCCCTCCCACTCCCCGCCCCCGCCCCTACCCCCCCTAACCCCCTAAAAAAATGTTTTTTAAATATATTTTTCAGTTTTAATTTTTTTATTTATGGGTTTAAAGGTTCAAAATTTTACAAGTTACAAAATTATGAGTTCGGAGGTTTATGTTTTTGGGTTTAGAAATTATAAAGTATACGGGTTCGAAATTCTGCGGTTCTGAAAGTTTAGTGGTTCGAAAGTTTATGAAATTTGTGGGTTCGGAAGGTTGTTGGTTTGAAAATTTATGGCTTCATGTTTATTGTATCTAAATTAGTTATGAATACTCTTGAGAAGTCATTTTCCTTAATTTGCGTACCAAACACCGGAAAATAAATAAAATTAGTACTTGTTTTCCAAGAAAATATTTTCTTGGAAAACATTTTCCGTTATACCAAACACACCCTAAGTCTTAACCTGTTTTCTCCTTGTTTGAACTACACTAGCATATGTTCTATCCTGTTTAGATTAGGAAAGCATGCCTATGTGTTTTAACTGCCTACTTGAACTCTGTGCAGCATGTTTGGTGAAATTACCTGTTTTCTTAATTTGAACTTATCCTAAACTGTAGGTGTTCTCGCCATGATTGTTGTTTATATTGGTTGAGTTGCATATTTACTTCGGGACTACGGAACAGTATTCCGGGAGATCCCCCTGTACTGTATATTTACATTGAAATTACAGAACGGTATTCCGGGAGATCCCTCAACACTGCATATTTTCTTTGGGACTACGGAACGGTATTCCGGGATATCCTCCTGCACATTTACATTTGGAACTACGGACGGTATCCCGGGAGATCCCTTGTTGCTATTGCTGTGTTTTGAGCTGTTGGCTTTCATTGAATTCTATTCCTGTTAGATTTTCGTATTTATTTTATTGTAATATTTCTCTGTCTTGTTTCATTATATTTTTACTTGTAGGGCCCTGACCTGATCTCGTCACTACTCAACCGAGGTTAGGCTTCGCACTTACTGGGTACCATTGTGGTGTACTCATGCCCTTTCCTGCACATGTTTTTTGTGTGCAGATCCAGGTTCATCGTACTAGCCTCATCACTAATTGCAGTCGCTGCTGCTCGTTGGAGACTTCAAGGTAAATCTGCTCGCGCCCGTAGATCCTCGGAGTCCCCCTCTATCCCCCTATGCTCATTTCTCTTTCTTTCTGTAGAGATGATGTATAGAACAATTAAAACTTCTTAGTAGCCGTGACTTGCGACATTCTAAGTTTTGGGATGAGTAAGTATTGTATATGTCGAGCGGCATCATTTCCGCTTATTTACTATATTTGTTAGCTGTTATCCTTGGTTTTTATTTCATTTCCGCAATATTAGGCTTAGCTAGTCGTATAGACTATGTACCGTCACGACAGTTCAAACAGAGGGAGAACTTGGGTCGTGACAAGTTGGTATCAGAGCTCTAGGTTCATAGGAGTCGTGAGTCACAAGCCGGTTTATCAGAGTCTCGCGGATCGGTACGAAGACGTCTGTACTTATCTTCGGGAGGCTATGGAACTGTTAGGAAAATTCCACTTCATTTGATTCCTTGTCGTGCGAGATTATTGACTTCGAAATACTAAACATTTGCCCTCTATTCTCTCATAGATGGTGAGGACACGTGCTACTAGAGATGACCAGGCATCCGTGCCCCCTACTAGAGCCACTAGAGGTCGGGGCCGGGGTAGAGGGCGAGGACGCACACATGGTGCAGCCATAGCACCCGTGTGAGCTGCCGCAGAGGAGCCACAAGTAGCTCCAGTCGGAGCGCAGGCACCTGATACGCCTACCACTACTACTCCAGCTCTTCAGGAGAGCCTTGCACAGTTCATGAGTATGTACACTCTAGCTGAGGTAGGGTTTATTCCCCTTGCTGCAGCCACATCTCAGGCCGGGGGAGGAGCACAGACTCCTGCCGCCCGCACCCCAGAGCTGCGGGTTCAGGTTGATCAGATCCCAGCGGTTATACCTGTACCGCCTTGATAACTAGGGATTCTAGTTCAGTTTACACTCCTTCTTACATGAGTTTTGATTAAAAATGTGTACAAAATAGTCCCAAAGGCTTACATGTTGTACTTGTTTGCAGGGTTTGGTCAAAAAGGTGATAATTAGTCAAAACCAGCTCAAAAAGGAGTGAAACATGCACAAGTACCAAGAACAAGTCCAAGCACAGTGCAACAGATCTACTGCGGTCGCATTCCATTTAGTGCGGTCTGCAGTGAGGAGATTCAGAGAAGTGTTTATTCCGAAAACTGAAGCAATGCGGCCGCAAAGCAATTTGTGCAGACCGCAATGGTCTCACCGCGGCCGCAATCGATATTGTGCGGTCCGCAAAGATGAAGTTCAGAGAGTTAGGTCTTGGGAGATTTATTGCCAATGCAGTCCGCGGTCATTTTTGTGCGGACCGCGTTGAAGCCACCGCGGCCGCGGTGCATTTTATGCGGTCGACGGTGGCTAATTTCAGAGACTGCAGAGCCAAGCCAAAAAGCCTCAGTGCGGTCCGCGATGCATTTTGTGCGGACCGCACTACCTCGTCAGGGGTATTTTTGTCTAAAAAATTCGGCCCAGTATAAATACTTTCTTTTCACATTTTTAGGTCATCTTTTGTAATCTGACTTGGGGCTGAGCACGTGAACGACTCTTTTATTCCTCTTTGAGTAATTTTGGGCTACTATTACGCTGACTCTTTATTATCTTAGTTTGTAATTAATTATTATGGTTATTTCTTCATCTAATTTCTTGTTTTCTTCCCTAATTTTGAGTAGCTAGACCCATTAGCTAGGGTTGTGGCTCAACCCTAGTGTGGGTATTTGATGAGTCTTGAGTTTTAAGGCTTGAATGTGTATGGGTGTTTGATATTTTGACCAATTTATGTTTTCTATGTTGAATTAGTGGTTGCAAACACTAATTTGTGCCTTTATGACTTGGGTTCTTCTTGAGAAAGAGAACTTGAGTCTAGGAAAATTGGTCCAACAAGGAATTGGGGCATATTCAAGAGATTGATAGCCACGATTAAAGGGTTAAACCTAGAGATAGTAATACCCGACTTGAACCTCAATTGCTTGCTCAATTGTAATACCCAATTGGTTTTGAGAAAGTCAATGCGGGCAAAATCACTCAAACTACCGAGAGTTATAGAGTGAGAACTTTCGTGCTTTGGTTATGTCGTAATCCCCATTATAACATCCTTGCCTTAGACTTGAGAATCCGTCAAATATCCACCTAGGAGCGGGTCACTTCCCTAGTGCCTCTTTAATCAATTAGATAACCCTTCAAGTATTCCACTCTTAGCTTACTTTAGCATCTTGTTAGCATAATATTAGAAGTAATCAAAAACACCAACTATGATTGCAAGTGCAATTAAGAGTACTGCACATTGCTAGTTTGGATAGGAAACCAACTCCAACTTCTAGCTCCCTGTGGATTCGATCCCGACCTATTCGGGTAAAAGATGCATCGACCGCTCTCGCCACTCTATAGTGGTGCAGGGTTGACACCGATCAACTTTTTGGCGCCATTGCCGGGGAGCTAACGGTTTTGGCTATCTATCTAAATAGTTTTGTGTATTGCTTTTCTTTCCTTCTGTGATACTAATCTTTGTTTGACGCCAATCCAGGTACAAAATGGCGGCAAACAACAACAATGACCCTCTTGGAAATGTGATCCCGGCGGAGGAGGTTGATGATATCGGCGAGGATGAGGTACCCTTGTACCTCAAGGACAACGGAGAGGCCGCCAGGCCAATGCTAATGCCAATGATAATATTCCAGACCCTCCCCCACCACCTCCAAGAGCGGCCCCTCGGGTGCTTCCCAATCAAGGATATGCCAGTGCAATTGTCCTGCCCCAGATCCGGGCGGGCAACTTCCAAATTACCATTGTGATGCTGACCTTGCTGGAGCAACGAGGATATTTCGCGGGTGCTCCCGATCAAAATGCCTACAAGCACCTCAAGGGTTTTGTTGATACATGCTGGGGGAGAAAGCAAACCAACGTGTCCGAGGATGCCTTGCGGTTGAGACTCTTCCCCTTCTCTCTTCGGGGGAAGGCACTAGACTGGCTGGAAAGACTCCACAACCATTCCATCCATACCTGGGATGAGTTGTCGGATAAATTTATTGCTAAGTTTTTCTCATCGGGGCACATGACAACTTTGAGGGATGAAATCTTAGCTTTCAAACAAGAGCCCAACGAACCACTACATGAAATTTGGGAGCGATACCAGACCATGGTTAAGGAATGCCCCAACAATGATATGACTGAGGCAATGATACCATAGACTTTCAACCAAGGCATTCACACAACAAACCAGTGCATTGTGAACCAATTAGCTGGGGGTAACTTCATGAACACGCCGTATGATCAAGCTTGTGAAATTTTAGATGAGATGGCGGACACTTCTTCCGCTTGGCATAGTAGAGCCAATGTGCCACAGGGTGACCCCACGGTCATTTATTTGCACAAGGAGCTCCATGATCATGGGCAGGCAATAGCAGAACTGACAACAACCATGAACCAGCTAGCAAAGGCACGGTTACAACAGGTTCAAGCTCCACGACAGGTTAATGCTATGGAGGGTGTCAACATGCTAGTGAACAAAACAAGACAAAGAGGGCAACAGGACCAAGGGAATTCGGATGAATACAACCAAGATAGTGGTGGGTTCCAAGAGCAAAATGAAGAAGTGTAGTACATGAACAATTATCAAGGCCAAAGGGGCAATTCTTCCAACCAACAGCAACAATGAAGATCCCAAGACAATTGGGTAATCAACAACAAGGCAACAATAATTATGGCAACAATAATTGGGGCAACAAAAATCAAAATCCTAATTGGGGTAAGCAGAACAACAATCAAAACAATCAAGGAAACTGGGGTAACAACAACAACAACTGGGGTGGAAACAACAATCAGGGTGGTTGACAATTAGGGAAATTGGGGGCAAGGCTTTCAAAGGCCCCCCAATATATCAGCAACCGAGCAATCCACCCATATTTCCATCCCAAGGGCCTAGTTCATCCAACAACGACATGGGGAAAATTGAAATGATGTTTGAATAGGTAATGAAAAAGAATGCTGATTCAGATGCTCAGTTAGCATCCCACAACACTTCAATCAGAAATTTGGAGGTTCAGCTAGGCCAAATTTCACAGTCCTTGAATACTCGTCCTAAGGGGGCTCTACCTAGTGACACAGTAGTGAACCCGAAGGGTGAGAACCATACCGGGCAAGCAAAGGCAGTTATTACAAGAAGTGGACGAGGCGGTGATGTGAATGCCTCCAAACAAAAAGAAATTTTGAGTGATGAAGTTGAGTTGCAAGAGGATGAGATCCCTTTGGTGGTGGAGAATGTGATTTATGAGAAAGTGAATGAAGAAGTGAGGATTGATATCAAAGATACCGAGGTGGAAACTTAGAATGACGTGAACCCGTCTAGGCAACATGTCATAGACATGCCTGAAGCGGTTGTACCTAATGCTAAGGCTCCTGTGCCAAGGCCACCTCCACCCTATCCTCAGAGGCTCGCGAAGCAGAAAAATGAGAACCAGTTTAAAAAGTTTCATTGACATGATGAAGAGCTTATCCATTAATGTGCCTTTGGTAGAAGCTTTGGAGAAAATGCCTGGATATGCGAAATTCATGAAAGATTTGGTGACGAAGAAAAGATCCATGGACTGTGAAACTATCAAGATTACCCACCAAGTTAGTGCTATAGTGCATTCACTGGCTCCGAAGTTGGAGGATCCCGGTGCTTTCACCATTCCTTGCACTATTGGAAGTGCAGACTTTGCTAAAGCTCTATGTGATTTGGGGGTGAGTATCAACTTGATGCCCTACTCAGTTTTCAAGACTTTGGGTATTGGATAGCCGAGGCCGACTTCCATGAGGTTGCAAGTGGCAGATAGATCGATGAAGAGGCCTTTGGGTATAATAGATGATGTTCTTGTCCGGGTGGACAAATTTATCTTGCCAGCTAATTTTGTGATTCTCGATTGTGAGGTTGATTTTGAGGTACCTATAATTTTGGGAAGACCTTTCCTTGCTACTGGGAAGGCCTTAGTTGATATGGAAGCAGGGGAACCCACTTTCCGAGTGGGTGATGAAAAAGTGGTCTTTCATGTGTGCAAGTCAATGAAGCAGCCCAACTGTACAGAAGTGTGCTCATTCGTGGATCTTGTCACAGCAGTGATAATTGATGATACCAGTGCAATGTTCAATGTGGAGGACCCTCTAGAGGCGGTTTTGTTGAATCTTGATGTCAATGAGGATGAAGGTCGTGTGGAGTGTATCAATGCTTTACATGGAATGGGCTCTTACTCTTATGAGCCTCGGAAGCTATCCTTGGATCTTGAAAATAGAAAGACTCCACCAACCAGGTTTTCAACTGAGGAACCTCCGGTGTTGGAGTTGAAGCCGTTGCCTCCACACCTCAGGTATGATTTCTTAGGCCCTAGTTCAACTTTTCCAGTTATTCTTTCCTCTTGTCTTACTAACATGCAGGTAGATGCCATATTGGCGGTGCTCCAAAAGCAGAAGAAGGCAATTGGATGGACTTTAGCTGATATTCGGGGAATAAGCCCCACATTCTGTATGCACAAGATTATTCTGAAAGATGATGCAAAACCCTCCTTGGAACATCAAAGGAGGTTGAGCAAGGCAATGCAAGAAGTTGTGAAAAAGGAGGTGATCAAGTGGTTAGATGCCGGGGTTGTGTACCCCATCTCTGATAGCTCTTGGACTTTGCCGGTGCAATGTGTGCCGAAGAAGGGTGGGATGACCGTGATGACCAGTGCTCAAAATGAACTAATTCCTACCCGGACAGTCACCGGATTGAGGGTGTGCATGGACTACCACAAGCTGAACAAAGTGACCCACAAAGATCACTTTCCATTGCCTTTCCTTGACCAGATGCTTGATCGACTTGCTGGGCGTGCCTTCTACTGTTTCTTGGACGGATATTCTGGGTACAACCAAATCTTTATTGCTCCGTAAGATCAGGAGAAGACCACATTCACTTGTCCATATGGCACCTTTTCTTTTTCTAGGATGCCTTTTGGGTTGTGCAATGCACCGGCTACATTCCAGCGGTGTATGATGGCCATTTTCACCAATATGGTGGAAGATATTTTGGAGGTGTTCATGGACGACTTTAGTGTGGTGGGAGATTCATTTGATGAATGCTTGAAGAATCTTGATAGGGTGTTGGCCCGGTGTGAGGAACCAATCTTGTGCTAAATTGGGAAAAATGCCACTTCATGGTTGAGGAGGGCATAGTTCTTGGTCATAAAATTTCAAAATATGGCATAGAGGTGGACAAAGCTAAAATAGAGGTGATTTGAAGGCTTCCTCCCCCCACTTCTATCAAGGGGGTTAGAAGTTTTCTTGGGCATGCAGGGTTCTACCGGAGATTTATCAAGGATTTTTCGAAGGTAGTGAATCCTTTGTGCAAGCTATTAGAAAAGGATGCCAAGTTCGTGTTCGATGAGGGATGTATGCCAGCATTTGAAATTCTCAAGCATAAGTTAACCACCACCCCTATTATTACCGCACCCAATTGGAGCTTGCCTTTCGAGCTCATGTGTGACGCGAGTGAAGTTGCAGTTGGGGCAGTTTTAGGGCAAAGAAGGAGCAAAATGTTTCATCTGGTGTACTAAGCGAGCAAGACAATGAATGATGCACAAAGGAACTACACGGTGACTGAGAAAGAGTTGTTGGCTATTGTGTTTGCAATGGAGAAATTTCGGCCGTATCTCATGGGCGCCAAAGTCATAGTGCATACCGATCAGATCATGCCGCTCTTAGGTATTTGATGACGAAGAAAGATTCCAAAGCTAGGTTGATGCGGTGGGTCTTGTTACTTCAAGAGTTTGATTTGGAAATTATGGACCGGAAAGGTAGTAAAAACCAAGTGGCGGACCACTTGTCCCGCTTGGAGGAGGAAGGGAGGCCGTGTGATGGCCTAGAGATCAATGACAAATTTCCCGATGAGCAACTACTTTTTTTATGTGTCGATGAATGATATGCCATGGTTTGCGGATGTTGCTAATTTCCTTGTGACAGGTATAATACCGTGTGAGCTCTTTTCTAACCAAAGGAAGAAGCTCAAACGGGATAGTTTGGATTTCTATTGGGATGAGCCGTACTTGTTCAAGATATGCACCGATGGAGTGATCCGAAGGTGTGTCCCAGAGGAGGAGTAGTTGAGTATTCTGGAGGCTTGTCATTCCTCTCCCTATGGTGGCCATCATGCAGGGGCGAGGACAGCTTCGAAGGTTCTTAGTTGTGGGTTTTACTGGCTAACTTTGTATAAAGATGCAAGTGAACTTGTGAAGAGGTGTGACGAATGTCAAAGAGCGGGTGGAATTTTGAAGAAAGATGAGATGCCTCTCAACACCATTCTAGAAGTTGATATTTTTGATGTGTGGGGTATTGATTTCATGGGCCCATTTGTAAGTTCATGTGGGAACACATACATTCTAGTGGCGGTTGACTATGTTTCAAAATGGGTTGAGGCCGTGGCTTTACCCAACAATGAGGCCCGAAGTGTGGTTGCGTTTCTCAAAAAGAGCATTTTTACAATGGTTTGGCACTCCTCGTGCAATCATAAGTGATGGGGGGTCGCATTTTTGCAATAGAGCTTTTGACACTTTGCTTGCAAAGTATGGTGTCAATCACAAAATTTCTACTCCTTATCATCCTCAGGCGAGTGGCCAAGTGGAAGTCTCAAACAGGGAAATCAAGAGTATATTGTCAAAGACGGCCAATGCCAATAGGACCGATTGGTCTAAGAAATTAGAAGATGCTCTATGGGCTTATAGGACTGCTTACGAGACTCCGATTGGTATGTCTCCGTACCGGTTGGTGTTTGGGAAAGCTTGCCTTCTTCCAGTTGATTTAGAGCACAAGGCCATGTGGGCTTTGAGGAAACTGAATCTTGAATGGGATGTGGCAGCAAATCTTCGTGTGGAGCAGCTTAATGAACTTGATGAATTCCGATTCCATGCCTACTCCAGTTCGTCCTTGTACAAGGACAAGATGAAGTACCTTCATGACAAGTATGCTCGTAGCAAGGAGTTCAAAGTGGGTGATTTGGTTTTCTTGTTCAATTCTCGGTTACGTCTGTTTCCAGGAAAGCTTAAGTCAAAATGGAGTGGACCTTTTGAAGTGGTGCTTGTGACTCTGTTTGGTGCACTTGACTTGAAAAACAAAAATAGTGAGATCTTCAGAGTTAAAGGGCACAGAGTCAAGCACTATCTTGGCAAGATTGATGATAGCCACGTGGTGGCAATGATCCATCTCAAATGATTTGATGGTAACCTGCGTCGTGCCGCGATGTTAAATCAGGCGCTTCTTGGTAGGCAACCCATGTGTCTTTCTTTTTGTTTTTCTTTGATTTTCTTTTTAGAGTAGGATTTATTTTTGGACTAACTGGTTGTGAGATGTTGTAGGCTTATTTTGATGCAGTGCAGGACCAAGTTGGGAAAATGTGCAACTCTCTGAAGTTTGCACTGCGGCCGCATTGCATTTTTTGAGGCCGCAATGGCCTTAGTGCGGGGGCAACAAATCAATGCGGTCCGCAATGATAGTTGATACAAAACAATGGTTCTCTGAAGTTTGCCACTGCTGCCGCATTGAATTTTGTGCAGTCCGCGGTGGACCACTGCGGCCGCGGAGCATATTGTGTGGCCCGCAGTGGTTGCCTTCTCAAGCTTCTTGTTTCTGAGTACCGCGGACCGCGGTGCCATTTTGTGCGGTCCGCGGTGGGTAGGTGAGATGGGCCCCAGTTCCTTTTTCTATAAATAGGACCTGAGGCCCTCATTTCAAACTTTTCGACCCTTTGCTCTCTAATAGTGAAAAGTTACTGTTCATACAAGCCCTACTTGCACAATTTCATTCATTCCCTGTCAATCATCTGTGTTGCATCTTACTAACTGGTAATCTTAATTTTTCCATAGTCTTTAACTTTGTTATTTTCTTTTAACTTAGCTAGATTTTTTTCTTTTTCTTCCTGTTTTCTTTCAATTCTGTATCCTAGGTTTGTTTAATCATGGTTAAATTAGGGCTAATTAGTTAAAAACACTGATTCAACACCTAGGGGATCATTATTAGGTGAAAAATTGGACTAAAAATGTGCAAACTTGAAACCCTAGTTTTGCGGCCGCACTTCATTTTGTGCGGACCGCAATGGTGAACTTCTGAAATCTGATCATTGAGGACCGCGGCCGCAATGGATTTTGTGCGGTCCGCGGTGCCTCACCGTGGCCGCACTACATTTTTTGCAGTCCGCGGTATCTAGAATCATAGAGTGGGTAGTCTGATCCCCACCTCAGTACGGACCGCGGTGCATTTTGTGCGGTCCGCGGTAGCTTATTTGCGGCCGCACTTCATTTTGTGCGGTCCACAGTCTGCAATTTTGACTGTCTGCAATTATATTCTGCATTGTTTCATCTGTTACTGGATACTACCAAGACTAGAATGTATTCTCTTTGCAGATAATGGTGAAATCACGAGGCGGAAGCGATAAACAGAAAGGGAAAGCTGAGTCCTCCCGGGGTAGGAGACATGGAAAGATAAGGTTGACCCCCCAAGCTCGGCAAGCAATAAAGGCAACAAGAAAGGCCATAAGAGCTGCTGATAGAGCTGCTTCCCATTCATCGGGAAGTGAGTATGAGCCTTCCCGGGAGGCATCTGATTCTGACTCAGTCCCAGAGTATGTGGATGACTTCCCGGAGAGGATGAGACTGACAGATGACCCTACTCCTCAGGGATCCCCCACCGCCTAAGCATTAGTGCATATATCTCCTGAGTCGTCCGAGGGCTCAGCTGCAGGTAGTGACAATGCCTATTCTACCTCACCTACAGCTTCACTATCCGGTGAGGGTCCCGTAGAAGAAGGGAGAGAAAAAGAAGAAGGGGGTGAGCCCCAGGTGGGAGGAGTAGAGAGAATAAGGAACCCGGATGCATGGCAAGACAGATTCGTAAGTGAAGTGGCCTACCACAAGTTCAAAGAATGGTGGCCTAAGAGGAAGTTGATTCTTGAAAGGAGTTTCATCGATAGAGACCTCTTGCCTCAAAACCCCTGAGAGGACAGTTTAGAGAGAGAGTGGGATGGGACTACTTCATAAGCAATTGTGAGGATGCAAATGAGCACCTGGTCAAGGAGTTCTACACCAATGTTGCCCACATCAAAAAGGGCACTACAGTGACTAAGGTGCGGAATATGAAAGTCAAGTTTGATGGAAAAACGATCAATGATTACCTGGGCTTCATGGAGGAGGATGAGACATTGTACTTAGAGAAGGTAGCTTTGGGGGAGGATGTCCGTCCGTGGTTAGCCGAGTACTTGGAAATCCCAGGTACCACCCCAGCATGGTTGACAGTGCGGGTAAAGATTCTGAGGAGAACCCTCAACATTGAAGCAAAAGGGTGGGAAACATTTGTTTGTAGCAAGCTAGACCCCACCACTCAGGACAACTCTCTTCCTATCTCCCGGGCTATATTGGTGGCATCGATCATGGTGGGTTTCCCAATCAACGTCGGGAATGTGATGTCCAGGATGATTACACGGGTGGTGAAAGAAGGTGATAGAAACTACCCTTTCCCAAATTTCCTGACCATGTATTTTGAGGATCTAGATGTGGAGAAGTGCAGATTTGATGTGAAAGTGAAAGCCAAGGCACCTTTCTCCTGGTACAGCACCAAGGGTCCTGACAACCCCAAGGACCCTAAGGGCAAAGCCCCTACTTCTACAGGACAGTATGAAGAGCCAGTAGCAGTAGTGACTCCTTCTCAGCCTCCTTCAGCCACACCAGACATGGCCCCAAGACCCTCCACTTCTATCGTTCCAGATATCCCCTCATCTTCAGCCTACCCGTTGACTGCCCACTGCTTGAACCAGACCCTTGCCAGTATCAACAACTGGATGCAGGTAGCGACTTCTAAGCTGTCTGTGCTGTCTACCTCTGTAGAAGCCAAGTCTGTACCACCTCAGCCACAACGCCCACCGTCAGTGGAGGACACTCTCAAGGAGCTTCTGGACAACCAGAAGAAGCTCCCGGAGAACCAGAAATTAATATTGGAGGCTGTGGATTCTCATGGAAAAGCACTGAATGAGCTCACCAAAGAAACAAAGAAATTGAGGAAGACTCGGTCATCCAAGGAGTCGGTGAAAGAGTTGAGGGTGGACGTGGAGAAGATGAAGGCTGATCAGTTGCCTTTGGACCCCTTATTGCATGACCCAGTTCTAGCAGCCCAGCCTGAGCCAGAGCGGGAGACAGAGAGGCCAGCAAAGAGGAGGAGGGTGATTCCCCGTGCTGATGATGCTGTTATAGAGTTGGAGGACCCGCAAGGAGGTTCCTCTATCCAGCCCCAGATTCCAGTACAGGCCCAGGACTCAGCATAGGCCCAGGTCCCAATGCAGACACAGATTTCAGGGAGCCAGTCACAGGTTCCCGAACAGACCGAGGACCCAGGGACCTAGACTTAAGATCCTATGTAGACGGGGGGCCAATAGGGAGTTTTCTCTTTACTCTCTATCTATTCCTGTGCTATTTTGGTTAGTTAGCATTGAGGACAATGCTAGTTTCATTTGAGGGGGTAGCCCTATTTGGATGACTGTACATACGAAACTACTTTCTCTTGATGTTTTGATTTTCACTTTTAGTTCACTTTTCGTACTTTTTCAACTTTGGTCTGTATATAGAAGCTACTTTCTGATGTATATATTCACTCTCCCATATGTATATTTGACTAAATCCCCTCTTGTACATATTCATTTTACTTTCCGCATTTTCTTTCTTCTTCACTAGCTTCTTATTTCATTTTGATAGCTTCTTATTTTTTGTTTTTGCGTGTAATAAGCCGTTGGTTTTCTTAATGCCACGATTCTTTCCAAAGGTGGAATTTGTGTGAACCGGGTGGCTCTTCCCGATGATGGATGGCATGACAACCTTCTTAAGGGTATGAGTCTGTTTTCTTTTTCTTTTTGTGTAAATAATAGCTAGTGAGTACTGGTGCCTCAAGCAAAGCTTCACTTGGGCCTAACACATTTGGCTTTGATCCTATGGTCAAAAACAAATTCTTGTGTATAGGATGGTGATAGTTGTGACCTTGAGACTCTTATGTTGGCCGATAATCATCAAGTGGTTTTTCGAGACCATTGTGTTGCTCAAATCTTAGCTAAGGTCGTTGTGGGCCCCCGACTCTCTCTCTTTAACAATCCCATAGCTTGTGTGGTGACAATTTGAATTGCTAGTCCATGTTCCGTGCCATTAGTCTAGAACTTGCCTTGAATGTTTGTCTAGGCGAAATCCTAAGTGTAGTTTGACTTGAGAAGTGATTATAGGCTCTCCTTGATCCAAATGATATCTTGAAAACATCCATAGCCTACCTATGATAATGTCCCTAGTCAACCCTTTGAGCCATAACCCTTTTCCTTCAACAACCATGATACAAGCCTTTACCTGTTTTGAAATGACCCTCTCTTGACACCCAGTCTTTCCTTAGCACATGGAAAAAGCATAAGTTTGGGGGGAGAGACGAGGAATGCAACAAAGTAGTAAAAAGGTATAAAATGAAGAAAAGGAAAGGCAATGAAAAAAAAAAGAAAGAAAATCAAAAAGTCAAAAAGAATGAGCAATATAGAAAAAAATGAAGGGATTGAATAAAAGTAAAGTGATGAAAGGCGTGGAAAGCCTAAAAAGGAGAAAAAGGTTTGAAATGAACAAGAAAGAGTGACAGTGTGTCTCTCTAACCCCGAAGAAAGAAGTAAATGACTCAAAAGAAAGTCAAGAGAATTTGTGCCAAAATAAAGCAAATGAAGTGCTTAAGGGAAGATGGAACCTACTTAGACCAAATATTTCCTACCCTGAACCAAAAGCCTTCGCTATGAGTCCACAAAAGCCCTATATGATCTTAAGTTGAATGAAGCTTACATTAGTGGTGACTCACATAAGGGGCAAGCTTATGGTACTTAGAACCGTACTTGTGACTTTTCATTGAGAGAGATGAGTGTGTTTCCACTATCCTCATTCTGAGTGATACAATCTAAAAGTGAGGTTTGCTTAGGGAGAGTTGAGGATGTGTGAATTTGGGTTCCACAATGACCAAATTAGTAGAAAGATTTTCTTTGATGAGTCGAGTCAATCCTTGATGCTCTTGTGTCACACTAAAACCATGGTGCTTAGAAGAGTGAATGTTGATAATGATCCATTTGAGTTGAGGGCAATTGTTAGTCCCAATTGATGCTAGATGAGGTCACTTTAGGTCAGCTGAATTTTCTTGGATTTACTCTTTAGGAGGTGGGTCTTATTTTGTTTACTTGAGGACAAGCAAAAGCTTAAGTTTGGGGGAGTTGATAACTAGAGATTCTAGTTTATTTTACACTCCTTCTTACTTGAGTTTTGATTAAAAATGTGTGCAAAATAGTCCCAAAGGCTTACATGTTGTACTTGTTTGCAGGGTTTGGTCAAAAAGGTGATAATTGGTCAAAACCGGCTCAAAAAGGAGTGAAACATGCACAAGTACCAAGAACAAGTCCAAGCACATTGCAACAGATCCACTGCGGCCGCATTCCATTTAGTGCGGTCCGCAGTGAGGAGATTCAGAGAAGTGTTTATTCAAGAAACTGAAGCAATGCGGCCGCAAAGCAATTTGTGCGGACCGCAATGGTCTCACCGCGGCCGCAATCGATATTGTGCGGTCCGGAAAGATGATGTTCAGAGAGTTGGGACTTGGGAGATTTATTGCCAATGCGGTCCGCGGTCATTTTTGTGCGGACCGCGTTGAAGCCACCACGGCCGCGGTGGCCAACTTCAGAGACTGCAGAGCCAAGCCAAAAAGCCTCAGTGTGGTCCGCGATGCATTTTGTGCGGACCGCACTACCTCGTCAGGGGTATTTTTATCCAAAAAATTCGGCCTAGTATAAATACTTTCTTTTCACATGTTTAGGTCATCTTTTGTAATCTGACTTGGGGCTGAGCACCTGAACGACTCTTTTATTCCTTTTTGAGTAATTTTGGGCTACTATTACGCTGAATCTTTATTATCTTAGTTTGTAATTAATTATTATGGTTATTTCTTCATCTAATTTCTTGTTTTCTTCCCTAATTATGAGTAGCTAGACTCATCAGCTAGGGTTGTGGCTCAACCCTAGTGTGGGTATTTGATGTGTCTTGAGTTTTAAGGCTTGAATGTGTATGGGTGTTTGATATTTGGACCAATTTATGTTTTCCATGTTGAATTAGTGGTTGCAAACACTAATTTGTGCCTTTATGACTTGGGTTATTCTTGAGAAAGAGAACTTGAGTCTAGGAGAATTGGTCCAACAAGGAATTGGGGCGTATTCAAGAGATTGATAGCCCCAACTAAAGGGTTAAACCTAGAGATAGTAATACCCTACTTGAACCTCAATTGCTTGCTCAATTGTAATACCCAATTGGTCTTGAGAAAATCAATGCGGGCAAAATCACTCAAACTACCGAGAGGTATTGAGTGAGAACTTTCGTGCATTGGTTATATCATAATCCCCATTATAACATCCTCGCCTTAGACTTGAGAATCCATCAAATATCCACCTAGGAGCGGGTCACTTCCCTAGTGCCTCTTTAATCAATTAGATAACCCTTCAAGTATTCCACTCATAGCTTACTTTAGCATCTTGTTAGCATAATATTAGAAGTAATCAAAAACACCAACTATGATTGAAAGTGCAATTAAGAGTACTGCATATTGGTAGTTTGGATAGGAAACCAACTCCAACTTCTAGCTCCCTGTGGATTCGATCCCGACCTATTCGGGTAAAAGCTGCACCGACCGCAGTCGCCACTCTATAGTGGTGCAGGGTTGGCACCGATCACGCCTGTAGTCCTAGTTCAACCTGAGGGTAGAGAAATTGCTTTAGAGGAGGAGGAGTGGAGACTCGATAGGTACAAGAAGTACGACCCTCCTATATTCAGTGGTCTAGCATCAGAGGATGCTCAGGGATTTCTGGAGGAGTGCCACCGTATCCTCCGAACTATGAGTATAGCAGAGTCGAGTGGGGTTTCTTTCACTGCCTTTCAGCTTCGAGGAGCAGCCTATCAGTGGTGGCTTACTTATGAGTTGGACAGTCTGGCTGAGGCAGCTTCCCTTACATGGACTCAGTTCTTGGACATGTTTTTGAGAGAGTATGCTCCACAGAGCCTCAGGGAAGCATACTACGCGGAGTTTGAGCAGTTGCGCCAGGGTGCTATGACTATTTCAGAGTATGTAGTATGTTTCAATGACTTGGCTAGACATGCACTGGCCTTGGTTTCTATAGTTCGAGAGAGGGTTCATCGGTTAATTGAGGGACTCATTCCTAACATCAAGACTAGCGTGGCGTGGGAGTTAGAGATGGACATCCCGTATCAGCAGGTGGTGAGTATTGCTACTAGAGTAGAGGGCATGCTTGCTCAGGATATGGAGGAGAGAGGCCAAGAGGTCTCGAGAGTCGAGCCATTATTCTGATGCCCGTGCCCCAGCTGCAGTTCGTTATGGTAGGGGTTATGTCAGTCGCCCCGTTCATTCAGCTCTTCCAGCCGCCAGTGGTATTCCAGCTCCTCCTAGACATCATGAGCCTTATTATGATCCTCTAGTATCTAGCGTGCCTCCTGCACGGGGTGCTATAAGCGGTCAGTCCAGCAGACTTGGCCCGAGCCAGACACAGCCGCCACGCCCTCCCAGAGCTTGTTTTGAGTGTGGCGACACTCGCCACCTGGTGAGGGATTTCCCCAGACTTAGGAGGGGTGCACCTCCACAGAATTCTCAGCCACAGAGTGCTCCATAGGGTTCTGAGGCCATGATTCCAGCACCAGCTGCCACCCCACCTGCTCAGCCAGCTCGATGTGGAGGTCAGGGAGGTAGAGGTCACCCTAGAGGGGGAGACCAGGCCAGATACTATGCACTTCCTGCTGTACAGAAGTTGTTGCTTCCGATTCTGTCATTACAGGTATTGTTCCGGTCTGTCATAGAGATGCATCGATTTTATTCGATCCAGGCTCCACTTATTCCTATGTGTCCTCTTATTTTGCCCCGCATTTGGGCGTATTTCGGGATTCTTTGAGTTCACCTGTTTATGTGTCCACTCCTGTGGGAGATTCTCTTGTTGTGGACCACGTTTATTGGTCGTGTTTGATTGCTCTTAGTGGTTTGAGATCAGAGCCAAATTATTATTGCTCAGCATGGTAGACATTTATGTTATCTTGGGCATGGACTGTTATCGCCCCATTATGCTAATCTTGATTGTCACGCCAAGACCGTGACGCTAGCTATGCCAGGTTTACTGCGATTAGAGTGTAGGGAAACCTTGGACCAGCAGAGTTATTTCATTTCTTAAGGCTCAACGAATGGTTGAGAAGGGTTAGACGCGTATCTATCCTATGCGAGAGATGTCAGTATTGATACCCCTAAAGTTGAGTCAGTTCCAGTAGTGAGGGATTTACCCGATGTGTTCCTAGCTGATCTTCCGAGCATGCCGCCCGATAGAGATATTGATTTTGGCATTGATTTGTTGCTGAGCACTCAACCCATCTCTATTCCTCCTTATCGTATGGCCCATTCTATGTTGGAGGAATAGTTACAGGAATTGCTTGATAAAGGCCTCATTCGGCCTAGTGTGTCACCTCGGGTTGCTCCTGTCTTATTTGCGAAGAAAACGGACGGTTCTATGCGTATATGCATTGATTATCGCCAGTTGAACAAAGCTACAGTGAAGAACCGGTATCCTTTGCCTCGTATTGATGACCTATTTGATCAGTTACAAGGTGCCCGAGTGTTTTCCAAGATTGATTTACGTTCAAGTCATCATCAATTGAAGATTCGGGAGCCAAATATCCCGAAGACTGCTTTCAAGACTCGGTATGGTAATTACGAGTCCGTTTTTATGTCTTTTTGGCTGGCCAACGCCCAACAGCATTTATGCATTTAATGCATAGTATATTTCGGCCTTATCTTGACTCGTTCGTCATTGTCTTTATGATGACATTCTGGTGTACTCCCGGAGTTGGGAGGATCATGAGCAGCACTTTAGGACTGTGCTTTAGACTTTGAGAGAAAAGAAGTTATATGCAAAGTTCTCTAAATGTGACTTCTGGTTAGATTCCGTGGCATTTTTGGGTCACATGGTGTCGAGTGAAGGGATCGAGGTGGATACGAAGAAGGTGGAGGCAGTGCAGAATTGGCCCAGATCGTCCTCAACTACAGAGGTCCGGGAGCTTCCTTGGTTTGGCGGGCTATTATCGTCAATTTGTTGAGGGATTCTCATCTATTGCAGCACCTATGACCAGGCTGATCCAGAAGGGTGCTCCGTTCAGGTGGACGGAAGAGTATGAGGAGAGCTTTCAGAAGCTCAAGACAACTTTGACTACAGCCCCAGTACTGGTATTGCCTTCTGGTTTGGGGTCTTATATAGTTTATTGTGATGCTTCGCAAGTTGGCCTCGGGGCGGTGTTGATGCAGGACCGTATGGTGATTGCCTATGCGTCCAGACAACTGAAGGTGCATGAAAAGAACTATCTTGTCCACGACCTTGAGCTAGTAGCTATTGTTAATGCCTTGAAGATTTGGAGGCATTATTTGTATGGTGTCCCCTGTGAGATCTACACTGATTACCGAAGTTTGTAGCATATATTCAAGCAGAAGGATTTTAATTTGCGTCAGGGGAGGTGGTTAGAGCTGCTTAAGGATTATGATATCACAATTTTGTACCACCCTGGGAAGGCCAATGTGGTGGCCGATGCTTTGAGTCGCCGGTCAGAGAGTTTGGGGAGTTTAGCATATCTACCAGTAGCAGAGAGTCCCATGGTGTTGGATGTTCAGGCCCTAGCTAGCCAGTTTGTGAGATTGGATATTTCTGAGCCTAGTCGGGTATTGGCTTGTGTGGTCTCTCGGTCTTCTCTTTATGATCGTATCAGGGAGCGTCAGTATGATGACCCCCATCTACTTGTCCTGAAGGACACGGTCCAACGCGGTGATGCTAAGGAGGTCACTATTAGGGATTACGGTGCATTGAGGATGCAGGGCAGGCTATGTTTGCCCAATGTAGATAGTTTGAGGGAGTTGATTCTTCAGGAGGCTCACAAATCGCGGTACTCCATTCATCCGGGTACCACGAAGATGTATCAGGACTTGTGGCAGTATTATTGGTTCCGTAGGATGAGGAAGGACATAGTGGAATATGTAGACCGGTGCCTAAACTGTCAGCAGGTGAAGTATGAGCATCAGCGGCCGGGCGGATTGCTTCATAAGTTAGAGATCCCGGAGTGGAAATGGGAACAGATCACTGTGGATTTTGTTGTTGGACTCCCACGAACTCAACGGAAGTTTGATGCAGTTTGGGTGATTGTGGATAGGCTGACCAAGTCAGCTCACTTCCTTCCCGTGATGACTACCTATTCTTCCGAGCAGCTGGCTCGAGTTTATATCCGTGAGATTGTCAGACTTCATGGCGTGCGTGTATCTATCATCTCTGACCGGGGTACGCAGTTTACATCACGGTTCTGGAGAGCCGTACAACAGGAGTTGGGTACTCGGGTGGAGTTAAGCACAACATTTCACCCTCAGATGGACGGGCAGTTCGAGCGCACTATTCAGATTCTTGAGGATATGCTCTGGGCGTGTGTGATGGAGTTTGGAGGTTCTTGAGATCAGTTCTTTCCACCTGCAGTGTTTGCCTACAACAACAATTACCACTCCAGCATTCAGATGGCACCGTATGAGGCTTTGTATGGTAGGCGGTGTCGGTCCCCGATGGGTTGGTTCGAGCCGGGCGAGGCCAGATTGTTGTGTATGGACTTGGTTCAGGATGCCTTGAAGAAGGTTAAGGTGATTCAGGACAGACTTTGCACAACCCAGTCCAGACAGAAGAGTTTTGTGGACAGGAAGGTTCGCGATGTTGCATTCATGGTTGGAGAGCGGGTCTTGCTTCGAGTTTTTCCTATGAAGGGCGTCATGAGGTTTGGAAAGAAGGGCAAGCAGAGCCCCAGGTTCATTGGTCCATTTGAAGTGTTGCGGCGAGTTGGGGAGGTTGCTTATGAGCTTGCCTTACCTCCAAGCCTAGCCGGAATTCATCCGGTATTTCATGTTTTTATGCTCTGGAAGTATCACGGTTATCCATCTCATCTGTTGGATTTCAACTCAGTCCAGTTGGACAAGGATCTATCTTATGTTTAGGAGCAGTGGTTATTTTGGACAGACAGGTTCGAATATTGAGGTCAAAGAACATTGCATTACTAAAGATTCAGTGGCGGGGTCAACCGGTCGAGGAGGCGACTTGGATGACCTTCGATATTTTGGTATACCAAACTACCAAATTATTAAAGTATTGCTGTGCTTCCTAGTCCTACAGTGCCCAACGGCTCAACCCAAAATTATAGCTCTGTCTTTCTAGCCCAAAATTTCAACTTTGTTACCCCTAACCCAATAAGACTAAGCCCAAATCCCTTATGGTTTTCTTACATTCTCAACAATTTTTACATATGGGTATTCTGTTCTTTATCACCATTTTTGCCGCAAACTTTTGAATCGGCAGAGACTTCCACTTTCATTCCTAGGTAAAAAAAATGTCTTTCTGATTCCACTTTCTTTTAAATATTACAAACAAATTAAAGAATTATCTAATATCCTCAAAAATCCTTGTTACAATAATAGCTTATTTGGGTTATACTTACCTTTTTGGACAGATTAATATATGCATGTTCTTCTGTTTTTTAGGCATAGGCCCTAAAGCAAAAATCATTTCAGTTTAGTTTGGTTGGATATCGAAACCATACCAAACTAAACAAGAAATATCAAATTGTACCGAACTACTTTAGAGGCTTAAGTTTTAGAATTTGGACCGTAGTCAGAACTGTGTGAAGACGACTCCGGAATGGTGTTCCGTTGATTCTGTTAGCTCCGTTGGGTGATGTTGGGCTTAGGAGCGTGTCCTGATTGTGTTTTGGAGGTCCGTAGCTCATTTACGCTGGAAATGGCGAAAGTCGCATTTTTGGAGTTTGGGACCGGTAGTGGAAATTTTGATATCAGGGTCAGAATCTAATTTCGGAAGTTGGAATAGGTCCGTAGTGTTGAATATGACTTGTGTGCAAAATTTGGGGTCAAACGGACGTAGTTTTGTTGGTTTCGGCACCGGTTGTGGAAACTTGGAGTTTCATGTTCTTTAAGTTTGAATTGGAGGGTGATTCGTGATTTTAGCGTTGTTTGAGGTGATTTGAGGGCTCGACTAAGTTCTTATAGTGTTTTAGGATTGATTGGTATGTTTGGTTGAGGTCTCGGGGGCCTCGGGTGTGTCTCGGATGCTCAACGGGTCATTTTTGGACTTAGAAGGATAGCAGATTTTGCTGGTTTTTGTTGCAGACTTTTGTTCTTTGCGTTCGCGAAGAGGAGCTTACGTTCGCGAAGAAGAGCTGGGTCAGGAAGAGAAATTGCTCTTCACTTTCGTGAGTATGGGGACGCATTCGCGAAGGGTTGGCCATCAGTGTATCGCGAACGCGTGAATGGCATCGCATTCGCATAGAGGAATTAGGACAGCTGGGCCCTTAGGAATTAGTTCTACGCGTTCGCGTAAAGGAGGTCGCGTTCGCGAAGGTTCTGGAAGGTGAAGCTACGGGAGAGGGTACTCGCGTTCGCAAAAGCGGAAACTTGAGCAGTGGATTTTTTTGCTTCGCGAATGCGAGGCTTTGGCCGCGTTCGCGAAAAAGGGCATGCCTGGGCAGATTTTTAAAGATCAAAACGTGAGTTTTCAGTTCACATCACAAAATTGAATTGGGAGCTCGGTAGAAGGAGAAATTTCAAGAGATTTTCAGAGGAAGCTATTGGGTAATGATTCCTATCTCCCTCATGGTTATATCCCACTAATCTACCATTAGTTTTATCATTTGATTTCGGATTTGGGGTGAAAAATTTGAAAAATTTGAGAAACGTAATTAGGCCGAAATTTGGGGTTTTGATCGAGATTTTGGTATCGGATTTGAGTAAATTTTGTATGGTTAGACTCATGAGTGAATGGGTATTCATAGTTAGTGACTTTTACCCGATTCCGAGACGTGGGCCAGGGGAGAATTTTAGGCGTTTTTCTATTTTCTTGCCTTAGCTTTGATTTCATTAGCTAGATTGGTTGCTTGTAGCTATAATTACGTTATGTAATTGATTTGGCTAGACTTGGGCCATCCGGAGGATATTCGTGGAAAGAGCATTATTTCGGATTGATTGAGCTTGGTTCGAGGTAAGTGGCTTGCCTAACCTTGTGTGGGGGAACTCCCCTTAGGATTTTGGTACTATTTGATATATGAGAGCCGTGTACATGTGGTGACGAGTACGTACACGGGCTATTTATTGTAAAACTCCATTTTTTCACTAAGTCTTAACATGTTTTCTCCTTGTTTGAACTACAATAGCATATGTACTATCCTGTTTAGATTAGGAAAGCATGCCTACGTGTTTTAATTGCCTACTTGAATTCTGTGCAGCATGTTTGGTGAAATTACCTATTTTCTTGATTTGAACTTAGTCTAAATTGTAGGTGTTCTCGCCATGATTGTTGTTTATATTGGTTGAGTTGCATATTTACTTTGGGACTACGGAACGATATTCCGTGAGATCCCCCTGTACTGCATATTTACTTTAGGACTACGGAACGGTATTCTGGGAGATCCCCCAGCACTGCATATTTACTTTGGAACTACAGAACGATATTTCAGGAAATCCCCCTACAAATTTACGTTTGGGACTACGGGACGGTATCTCGGGAGATCCCCTGTTGCTATTATTGTGTTTTGAGCTGTTGGCTTTCATTGAATTCTATTCCTGTTAGATTTTTGTATTTATTTTATTGTAATATTTCTCTGTCTTGTTTCATTATATTTATACCAGTAGGGCCCTGACCTGATCTCGTCACTACTCGATCGAGGTTAGGATGGGCACTTACTGGGTACCGTTGTGGTATACTCATGCCCTTTCCTGCACATGTTTTTCCTGTGCAGATCCAGCTTCATCGTACCAGCCTCATCACTAGTTGTAGTCGCTGCTACTCGTTGGAGACTTCAAGTGTAACGACCCGGCCGGTAGTTTCATGAATTACCGCTCCGTTTCCCCCATTTCTACTTCTTTATGTCTTGTTCAGCTGTATTATGTGGTATCGTGTTGGTTAGTTTGGGTTCGGAGTGGTTTTGTAGAGAAATGAGACACTTAGTCTCTTAAGTTGGCCTTTTAGTTCGAAAAGTCAACCAGAAGTTGACTTGTGTGAAAACGATCTAGGAATTTGATTTTGATGGTTCGGGTAGCTTCGCTAGGTGATTTGGGACTTAGGAGCGCGATCGAAATGTGTTTTGGAGGTCCGGAGTATATTTAGGCTTGAATTGGCGAAAATGGAATTTTGGCATTTTCCGATTGGTAGCGCTGATTTTGATATAGGGGTTGGAATGGAATTTCAGAAATTGGAGTAGGTCCGTTGTGTCATTTGGGACGTGTGTGCAAAATTTTAGGTCATTCGGACGAGATTTGACGGGCTTTTTGATCAAAAGCAGAATTCAAAAGTTTTTGGAACCTTAGGCTTGAATCCGATGTTATTTTGTTGATTCGATGTTGTTTTAGATGTTTCGAAGATTGCTATAAGTTTGGATAGTGGTATATGACTTGTTCGTGCCTTTGGTTGAGGTTTCGGGGGCCTCGGGGTGATTTTGGATAAGTGACGGGAAGTTGGGAGTTTATAATTGTGCAGCTGAAGCTGCTAATTTTGCTGTCATAACCGCACCTGCAGATTGGGGACCGCAGGTGTGGGATCGCAGAAGCGAAAGAGAAACTGTAGATGCGGCCATGGGCAAGGAGGTCAGAAGGCACAGGTGCGGAAGTTTCAGCGCACCTGCGAGACCGCAGGTTCGGCTCCAAGGATTTAAGTGAAAACCGCAGGAGCGGTTTGGTTGACCGTAGAAGCGGCTCCGGAGGTGCGGAAAATGGGCTGCAGGTGCGAAAACCCTGGACCAGAAATTATATAAACCTTCATTCGCGAATTTTTGGTTATTCCACCATTTTCACATACGGGTTTGAGCTTGGGAGAGCAAATTGAGGAGGGAATTCAAGAGGGTTTCGTGGAGGTAAGGTTTTTGGACCGTAAACTTGTTTCTATGATGGTTTTTAACTGTTTAAGCTTGAAATTTGTGGTAATTAGTGGTTAAAATTGGAGGTTTAGGGCTTGGAAATTGGATACCTAAATATAGGGATTTGAGGGGTCATTTGTGGTATGATATTGGTATTCTTGGTATGCATGGACTCGTGGGAGGATAAGGGTTTTATTGACGTGATTTTTATCAGATTCCGAGATGTGGGCCCGGGGGTCAGGTTTGGCCAATTTCAGGATTTGTGTTGTAATTAGATGATTTACGCACGGAATTCGTTCCCTTAGCATATTCTAATGTTATGATTCTGATTTTGGGTAGATTCGACGCGAGTTGAGGTCGAGTCGAGAGGCAAGGGCGTCGCGGAGTAGTATTTCATCTTGATTGAGGCAAGTAACGATTGTACATCTGGACCTGAGGGTATGAAACCTCGGTATTTCGTATTGTTTTGATAAATGAGGTGATGCACATGCTAGGTGACGAGCGTCTGGGCGTGCACCGGTAGGGATTGTGACTTGGTCCGTCTCGTAGCAGCTATTAAGCCGCGTATTTGATTTGAAATGTTATGATATTCCGTATTTTACAGATTCATACTATATCTTGGGATGTACGCCGTGTTTTGGGGCCTTGTCCCGACCTGTTTAGATCCTTAGAGGTATTTTTACTATTTTCCTCACTCTATTTGATTTGAAAGTATATCCTCAGTCATGTTTTACCTGTTTATTGTTTAAAACCGATTTCATTACTATACTTCTTAATATATGAAAATTGTTTGGGCTGAGTTCCCTGATTTTCACCGATATGCCCGAGTGGCCGTGAGGTTAATGACTGAGAGAGGTTGAGGACCTAATGGTGAGGATTATGTATACATTATGGATCGGGTTGCACGCCGCAGCGATATGTATTGGATTGGGCTGCGCGCCGCAATGATATGACGCTTGGGTTGTAGGAGTCCCTCCGGAGTTTGTACACCCCCAGTGAGCATAGTCGACTATATATATTGGATCGGGCTGCACGCCGCAGAGATTACTATTATTATTATTATTACTAGGAGATATTTATTGAGCCGGAGTGCTGAGTGTGATTACTGTGTGACGAGAGTTGAGTCACGAGTGACATAGAGGCTTGCCCGAGGGGCTATACTTATGAGTAATACCTTGCCCAAGGGGCCTGTTTATGATGGTTTCTCTGCTTTCACTCTTCTTATTTATTGAGCCTTTACTTAAATTGTTGAATAAATATTTCAAAGGATTTTTAACTGAGACTTGGGTTTTTACGAGTTAAATTGATTATTGAACCGCAAATTTTTGACTTGATATTTCTGTTGAGATTTCCTGATATATGATTTTCAAATGCTCGTCACTGCACTCAGACTTTATGTACTTTAGTTACTTACTGAGTTGGCGTCCTCACGTTACTCCCTGCACCTTGTGTGCAAATCTAGGTGCTCGCGCATCAGAGTGAGAGCTTCCAGCACTCTCAGAGTACTTTCGGAGATCGCAAGGTAGCTGCACGGCGTTTGCAGCCCCTCCTTCCTCCTTCCTATCTTAGCATTTTATTATCTCAGTCTACTTTGTATATTCAGATCGTTTTTTGCTGTACTTAGAGGCTCATGACTAGTGACACCGGATTGTTGGGTTGTGTTAGTATGTTTTGTACTGTTTTCCGCATATTTCTGTTGATTTTATATTGCATATGAAGAATTTGAGACTTAAACGGTTCTAGAAAATGATTTTTATAAAAAGAACTTGATGTGGCAATTGTTGGGTGGCTTGCCTAGTACTGTGATAGGCGCCATCACGGCCGGGGTATTTGGGGTCGTGACAAATTGGTATCAGAGCATAGGTTACATAGGTCTTACGGGTCATGAGCCTATATAGTAGTGTCTCGCGGATCGGTACGGAGACGTCTGTACTTGTCCTCGGGAGGCTGCGGAACCTGAAAAACTTCGCATTCTTGAAATCCCTGTCATGCGAATTTGTTATTCTAGTACTAAACTTCCGTCATTCTATTCTCTCACAGATGGTGAGGACACGTGCTACCGGTCAGGACGGACGACCACCAGTACCACCAGTTGAGGCCACTAGAGGCCGAGGACGCGGTCGAGGCCGTGGTACGGGCAGGGGGTGTAGCCCACATAGCAGCTAGGGCAGCACCTGTAGATCCACCAGCCGCCCAGTTCAGGATCAGGTCCAAGTTGTGGACGCTCCCGCAGCACCAGCTCAGGCACCGACTGTGCCTATTGTGATTCCAGGCCTTCAGGAGGCCCTAGCTCAGATTCTATCAGTATGCACTGGCCTGGCTCAGGCGGTCTCAGTTACTACGGCCGCAGCTACTTCTCAGGCCAGGGGAGGCACTCAGACTCCCGTTGCTCGCACACTTGAGCAGGTTGTGCAGGTACTTCAGACACTAGGGGCACCTCCAGCCCAGCCGGTTTCACCAGCTCAGGAGTATGTCGTACCAGTTATGCCTGACTACGAGTAGCGTCGATTGAAGAGGTTTGGTAGACTTCAGCCTCCGACTTTTAGTGGTACAAAGGGCGAGGATGCCCAGGGTTTCTTGGAAAGTGTCAGAGGATTCTTCGCATTGCGGGTATTCTGGAGACCAGTGGGGTCACATTTATTACTTTTCAGTTTTCTGGAGCTTCCTTCACTTGGTGGGAGTCTTATGAGAGGCGTAGGCCTATTGATGCAGCGCCCCTTACCTGGCAGTAGTTCTCCGTTTTCTTTTTGGAGAAGTATGTGCCACAGTCTCGCAGAGAGGAGCTGCGCAGGCAGTTCGAGCAGTTGCGTCAGGGAGATATAACTGTGACGCAGTATGAGATGAGATTCTCGGAGTTAGCTCGTCATGCTGTTTGGTTGGTTCCTACTGATAGAGAGAGGATCAGGAGGTTCGTTGATGGCCTCACATATCAGCTTCGGATTCTCATGACCAGGGAGAGGGTGTCAGGTGCTACTTTTGAGGAGGTTGTTGATATCGCTCGTGAGATTGAGTCAATTCGTCTCTAGGAGCGAGATGAGAGGGAGGCCAAGAGGCCTCGGGGTTCTGGTAGTTTTGGTGGTGCTCCTTCGAGAGGTCAGTTTCAGCACGATAGAGGCCATCCATTCAGACATGCTCAGTCAGCTCGCCCAGTTCATCGTGGGGCATCTTCGGGCCATTGTTCTCATGGTTCTCATCAGGGCCATTCATCACTCAGCGCCCTACCAGCCCAGAGTTCGTCTGATGCCCCATCGGTTCAAGGCTCTTCCATGCCAGGTCCTTCTACTGGTCATTCCGGTGCCAGGGGTTCCCTTCAGTCCCCGTTCCCCGCACCAGGGAGTTGTTACGAGTGTGGAGAGTTTGGACATATGAGGAGGGAGTGTCCTCGTCTTCTTGAGGGTCCGTCTCAACAGAGGAGTCAACCCTCGACTTCAGCTCCAGTTACTTCACCATCCGCTCAGGCAGCCAGGGGTGGGGGTCAGTCAGCCAGGGGTCGCCCCAGAGGGGGAGGTCGATCAGGGTGGTGGTCAGGCCTATTTCAATACATTCCCAGCCAGACCAGATGTTATTGCTTCAGATGTTGTGATTACAAGCACTGTCTTAGTCTGCCACAGAGATGCCTCCGCATTATTTGATCCTGGTTCCACTTTTTCATATGTGTTATCATATTTTACCCGTTATTTGGATACGCCCCGTGAGTCTCTTGCTTTATATGTTCGTGTATCTACCCCAGTGGGTGATACTATTATTGTGGACCGTGTGTACCGGTCGTGTATGGTGACTTTTGGGGGGTCTGGAGACCCGAGTGGATCTTTTGCTACTATGTATGGATGATTTCAATGTGATTTTGGGCATGGATTGGTTATCCCTATGCCGTGCCATTCTGGACTGTCACTCTAAGATAGTGACGTTAGCTATACCGGGTGTGCCGCGGATTGATTGGCGAGGTTCGACTGATTTTGTCCCTAATAGGGTGATTTCATTTCTGAAGGCCCAGCGGATGGTTGGGAAGGGTTTCCTTTCATACTTAGCCTTTGCGAGGGATGTTAGTGCAGAGACTCCTAGTATTTATTCTGTTCCTGTAGTGAGGGATTTTCTCGATGTGTTTCCTGCAGACCTGCCGGGCATGCCACCAGACAAGAATATTGATTTTGGTATTGATTTGGTATCGGGCACTCAGCCCATTTCTATTCCACCGTATCGTATGGCACCAGCGGAGTTGAAGGAGTTGAACGAGCAGCTTCAGGAACTCCTTGATAAGAGGTTCATTCGGCCTAGTGTGTCGCCTTGGGGTGCGCCTGTTCTATTTGTGAAGAAGAAGGATGGCACGATGAGAATGTGCATTGATTACAGGTAGTTGAACAAGGTTACAATTAAGAACAAGTATCCTTTGCCTCGCATTGATGATTTGTTTGACCAGCTGCAGGGAGCGAGGGTGTTCTCCAAGATTGATCTCCATTCAGGGTATCACCAGTTGAAGATCAGGGACTCAGATATTCTTAAGACAGCTTTCAGGACCCGATATGGTCATTATGAGTTCCTTGTGATGTCTTTTGGGCTGACCAATGCCCCAGCAGCATTCATGCATTTGATGAGCAGCGTATTCCGGCCTTATCTCGATTCATTCGTTATTGTTTTCATTGATGATATTATGGTATACTCGCGTAGTAAGGAGAAGCACGTGGAGCATTTGAGAGTTATGTTGCAGAGATTGAGGGAGGAGAAGCTTTATGCAAAGTTCTCCAAATGTGAGTTCTGGCTCAGTTCAATGGCTTTCTTGGGGCACGTGGTGTCCAGTGACGGTATTCAGGCTGATCCGAAGAAGATAGAGGCGGTTCAAAGTTGGCCCAGACCATCCGTAGCCATAGAGATTCACAGCTTCCATGGATTGGCAAGCTATTACCGTCATTTCGTTTAGGGATTTTCATCTATTGCATCTCCCTTGACCAAATTGACTCAGAAGAATGCTTTATTCAGGTGGGCGGATGAGTGTGAGGCGAGCTTTCAGAAGCTCGAGACTGCTTTGACCACAACTCCAGTATTGGTTTTGCCATCAGCTTCAGGTTCATATGCAGTGTATATTGATGCTTCGAGAGTGGGTATTGGGTGTGTGTTGATGCAGGACGGTAGAGTTATTGCTTATGCTTCTCGTCAGTTGAAGCCCCATGAGAAGAACTACCCTGTTCATGATCAATAGTTGGCTGCCATTGTTCACGCGTTGAAGATTTGGAGGCATTATCTGTATGGTGTGTCTTGTGAGGTCATTTGTTCAAGAAGAAGGATCTCAATTTGAGGCAGCGGAGATGGTTGGAGCTGCTAAAGGATTATGATATTACTATCTTGTACCATCCGGGGAAGGCCAATGTAGTGGCTGATTCCTTGAGTAGGAAGGCGGTGAGTATGGGGAGTTTGGAGTATATTCCTGTTGGAGGGAGACCTCTTGCAGTTGATGTTCAGGCCTTGGCCAATCGGTTCGTGAGGTTGGATATTTCGGAGCCCAGTCGGGTCTTAGCTTGTGTGACTTCTCGGTCTTCCTTGTTTGATCGCATCAGAGAGCACCAGTATGATGATCCTCACTTACTTGTCCTTAAGGACAGAGTTCCGCATGACGATGCCAGAGATATGACCTTTGGTGATGATGGGGTGTTGAGGATGCAGGGCCGGATTTGTGTGCCCAATATGGATGGGCTTTGGGAGTTTATTCTGGAGGAGGCCCATAGCTCGCGGTATTCCATTCATCCGGGTGCCGCGAAGATGTATGAGGATCTGAGATAGCATTATTGGTGGAGGAGGATGAACAAAGATATTGTGGGATTTGTAGCTCGGTGTCTCAATTGTCAGCAGGTGAAATATGAGCATCAGAGACCAGGTGGCTTGCTTCAGCAGATAGATATTCCAGAGTGGAAGTGGGAGTGGATCACCATGGACTTCGTAGTTGGGCTCCCACGCACTTTGAAGAAGTTCGATGCTATTTGGGTGATTATGGATCGGCTGACCAGGTCCGCACACTTGATTCCTGTGTGTACTTCCTATTCCTCAGAGCGGTTAGTAGAGATTTATATCCGAGAGGTTGTTCGCCTGCATGGGGTTCCAGTTTCCATCATTTCAGATAGAGGTACTCATTTTACTTTGCAGTTTTGGAGGGCTGTGCAGTGAGAGTGGGGTACTCAGGTTGAGTTGAGCACAGCTTTTCACCCTCAGATAGACGGGCAGTCCGAGCGCACTATTTAGATATTGGAGGATATGTTGCGCGCTTGTGTCATTGATTTTAGAGGGTCATGGGATCAGTTTCTACCGCTCGCGGAGTTTGCTTACAACAACAGTTATCAGTCGAGTATTCAGATGGCTCCATATGAGGCTTTATATGGGAGACGGTGTAGATCTCCAGTTGGTTGGTTTGAGCCGGGCAAGGCTAGGCTTTTGGGTACAAACTTGGTGCAGGATGCGTTAGACAAGGTGAAGGTGATTCAGGAGAGGCTTCGTACAACGCAGTCAAGGCAAAAGAGTTATGCTGACAGGAAGGTTCGTGATGTGTCTTATATGGTTGGGGAGAAGGTGCTACTCAAGGTTTCACCCATGAAGGGTATTATGAGATTTGGAAAGAAGGGGAAGTTGAGTCCTCGGTTCATTGGGCCTTTTGAGGTGCTTTGGAGGATTGGGGAGCTGGCTTATGAGCTTGCGTTGCCACCCAGCTTGTCGAGTGTGCATCTGGTATTTCATGTTTCTATGCTCCGGAAGTATATTGGAGACCCGTCTCATGTTCTCAGTTAGAGGGTGATTTGACCTATGATGTGGAGCCAACAACTACTCTGGAGCGCCAGGTTCGAAAGTTGAGATCAAAGGATATAGCTTCAGTGAATGTGCAGTGGAGAGGTCGGCCCGTGGAGGAGGCCGAGCGGGAGACGCGGAGCAGATATCTTACCTATTTGAGGCCTCAGGTATGTTTCTTGACCCGTTCGAGGACGAACGTTTGTTTAAGAGGGGGAGGATGTAACGACCCAGCCGGTCGTTTCATGAGTTACCGCTCCGTTTCCCCCATTTTTGCTTCTTTATGTCTTGTTCAGCTGTATTATTTGGTATCGTGTTGGGTAGTTTGGGTTCAGAGTGGTTTTGTAGAGAAATGAGACACTTAGTCTCTTAAGTTGGCCTTTTAGTTGGAAAAGTCAACCAGAAGTTAACTTGTGTGAAAACGATCTCAAAATTTGATTTCGATGGTTCGGGTAGCTTCGTTAGGTGATTTGGGACTTAGGAGCGTGATCGGAGTGTGTTTTGGAGGTCCGGAGTAGATTTAGTCTTGAATTGGCGAAAATGGAATTTTGGCGTTTTCCAATTGGTAGCGGAGATTTTGATATAGGGGTCAGAATGGAATTTCAGAAATTGGAGTAGGTCCGTTGTTTCATTTAGGACGTGTGTGCAAAATTTCAGGTCATTCGGACGAGATTTGATGGGCTTTTTGATTAAAAGCGGAATTCAGAAGTTTTTGGAACCTTAGGCTTGAATCCGATGTTATTTTGTTGATTCACTGTTGTTTTAGATGTTTCGAAGATTGGTGTAAGTTTGGATAGTGGTATATGACTTGTTCGTGCCTTTGGTTGAGGTCCCGGGGGCCTCGGGGTAATTTCGGGTGGTTAACGGGAAGTTGGGAGTTGTAATTTTGCAGCTGAAGCTGTTGATTTTGCTGTCATAACCGCACGTGCGGATTGGGGACCGCAAGTGCGGGATCGCAGAAGCGAAAGAGAAACCGCAGATGCGGTCATGGGCAAGGAGGTCAGAAGGCGCAGGTGCGGAAGTTTCAGCACACCTGCGAGACCGCAGGTGCGGAAGGATGTGCCAGGTGCGGCTCCAGGGGTTTAAGTGAAAACTGTAGTAGCGGTTAGGTTGACCGTAGAAGCGGCTCCGCAGATGCGGATAATGGGCCGCAGGTGCGAAAACCCTGGGCCAGAAAGTATATAAACCCTCCTTCGCGAATTTTTGGTTATTCTACCATTTTCACATACGGTTTTGTGCTTGGGAGAGCAAATTGAAGAGGAAATTCAAGAAGGTTTCATGGAGGTAAGGTTTTTGGACCCAAAACTTGTTTCTATGATGGTTTTTAACTGTTTAAGCTTGAAATTTGTGGTAATTAGTGGTTAAAATTGGGGGTTTAGAGCTTGGAAATTAGAGACCTAAATTTAGGGATTTGAGGGGTCATTTGTGGTCGGATTTTGGTATTCTTGGTATGCATGGACTCGTGGGAGGAAAAGGGTTCTATTGACGTGATTTTTATTGGATTCCGAGACGTGGGCCCGGGGGTCGGGTTTGGCCAATTTCGGGATTTGTGTTGTAATTAGATTGTTTTCGCACGGGCTTCGTTCCCTTAGCATATTCTAATGTTATGATTCAGATTTTTGGTAGATTCGACGCGAGTTGAGGTCGAGTCGAGAGGAAAGGGCGTCGCGGAATAGTATCTCATCCGGTTTGAGGTAAGTAACGATTGTACATCTGGACCTGAGGGTATGAAACCCCGGTATTTCGTATTGTTTTGATAAATGAGGTAACGCACATTCTAGGTGACGAGCGTGTGGGTGTGCACCGGTAGGGATTGCGACTTGGTCCGTCCCGTAGAGGCCATTAAGCCGCGTGTTTGATTTGAAATCTTATGATATTCCGCATTTTAGAGATTTATACTATATCTTGGGCTGTACGCCGTGTTTTGGGGCCTTGTGCCGACCTGTTTAGACCCTTAGGGGTATTTTTACTACTTTCCTCACTCTATTTGATTTGAAAGTATATCCTCAGTCATGTTTTACCTGTTTATTGTTTAAAACCAGTTTCATTACTATACTTCTTAATATACGAAAACTGTTTGGGATCAGTTCCCTGATTTTCACCGATATGCCCGAGTGGCCGTGAGGTTAATGTCTCAGAGAGGTTGAGGACCTAATGGAGAGGATTATATATACATTATGGATCGGGCTGCACGCCGCAGTGACATTATATATATATATATATATATATATATATATATATATATATATATATATATATATATATATATATATATATATATATAATGGATCGGGCTGCACGCTGCAGCGATACTTATATGGATCGGGTTGCACGCCGCAGCGATATGTATTGGATAGGGCTGCGCGCCTCAGCGATATGACGCTTGGGCTGTAGGAGCCCCTCCGGAGTCTGTACAACCCCAGTGAGCGTAGTCGACTATATATATTGGATCGGGCTGCACGCCGCAGCGATTACTATTATTATTATTGCTATGAGATATTTATTGAGCCGGAGTGCTGTGTGAGTACTGTGTGACGAGAGTTGAGTCACGAGTGACTGAGAGGCTTGCCCGAGGGGCTATACTTATGAGTGATATCTTGACCAAGGGGCCTGTTTATGACATTTTCTCTGCTTTCACTCTTCTTATTTACTGAGCCTTTACTGAAATTGTCGAGTAAATGTTTAAAAGGATTTTTAACTGAGACTTGGGTTTTTACGAGTTAAATTGATTATTGAACCGCAGATTTTTTACTTGATATTTCTGTTGAGATTTCCTGATATATGATTTTTAAATGCTTGTCACTGCACTCAGACTTTATGTACTTTAGTTACTTACTGAGTTGGCGTACTCACGTTACTCCCTGCACCTTGTGTGCAGATCCAGGTGATCGTGCATCAGAGCGAGAGCTTCCAGCATTCTCAGAGTACTTCCGGAGATTGCAAGGTAGCTGCACGGCGTTAGCAGCCCCGCCTTCCTCCTTCCTATCTTAGCATTTTATTATCTCAGTCTACTTTGTATTATTTAGACCATTTTTGGCTGTACTTAGAGGCTCATGACTAGTGACACCGGATTATTGGGTTGTGTTAGTATGTTTTGTACTGTTTTACGCATATTTCTGTTGATTTTATATTGCATATGAAGAATTTGAGACTTAGACTGATCTAGAAAATGATTTTTATAAAAAGAACTTGATGTGGCAATTGTTGGGTTGGCTTGCCTAGTACTGTGATAGGCGCCATCACGGCCGGGGTATTTGGGGTCGTGACATCAAGGTACATCTGCCCGGGCCTGTAGATCCTTAGAGTCTCCCTCTGTCCCCCTATGTTCATTTCTCTTTCTGTCTGTAGAGATGATGTATAGAACAGTTAAAACTTCTTAGTAGCTGTGACTTGCAACATTCCGGGTTTGGGAAGAGTGAGTATTGTATATGCCGAGCGGCATCATTTCCACTTATTTACTATATTTGTTAGCTGTTATCCTTGTGTTTTCATTTCATTTCCGTAATATTAGGCTTACCTAGTCGTAGAGACTAGGTGTTGTCATGACAGTTCATGGAGGGAGAACTTGGATCATGACAATAAGGGTTACCCCTCGCTTCCCACTATAGTGGAAATAGATTAACATGTATTATGTAACTTATTTAAAGATGAACAACCCTCTTAATGATTACAGTTTTCTTCTTGATGCTGTTGGATTGGAAGCAATAACCCATATATATCGGGAAGGCAAGTGTGTGTTGACACTCTGGCAAAGTATAGACGCTCCAAGCAACCAACAACAATGGAGGGAGATAACACAATATTATGGGAAAAACCTCCGGACTTTATTTTAAATGTTTTAAATAAAGACAAATCGGGAAATATCGTTATGCGGTATACCCCTATGTTATGTAATAACTAAACTTTCTATGCTTTTATTATAAAGTTTCTCCTTTCATTAGCAAAAAAACAGTGTTACCCTCGCTTGCCACATGGGCAACACTTTAAACATTTGACCTTGAATTTTTGTCCAAGTGGAAGTAAAAAGTTAAAGACCACCTCAAGAAGTGCCATATTTTTGCAGTTTTTTGGCTGTCAATTACCTTTAAATGGATCTATTTTTCAATCACCTCTCTACCTTTACTAGGTAGGGGTGAAGTCTGTGTACACTACCCTCCTCAGACCCTACTTGTTGGGGATATATTGGGTCTGTTGTTATCTATTCTTCAATCTTCCAAACTAAATCTCACTTTATGCCTATTAAAATCAAACTATTTACCTTTTAATACACAGGCCCAAACTATTTACTGTTCCTACCCATATGGCCCACACTATTTACGTGGCCCACCTATTAGCGAATTCTCATATCCAGCCCAAGCTATTTCACCCAGCAACCCACGCAATTAGCGGATCCTATACCCGCCGTCTGTCTTATTTATTTTGTCTTCGTCCTTTAACACTACAGGCAGTTTCAAAATCTCCACAGACACACCATGAGAACCCATATTTTACCCAGATTCGAGTTTTTATTTTTTTTCTTTAAATTCTGTTCTATCTCTTCGTCTAATAGTAATTTCTGGGTGAAACTTTTAAATGTGAAAGTACATTTTAGTGAAAGTGGATTTTCAAAATCATAGAATTTTGTGTTTTTCTTTGTACGTTTGTGAATCAATGTCTATGGGTTGTTGTTTTCACTATGGGTCGGAAGCATTGTGGCATAAATGGTGGCACCGTGGACAACATCATTCTTCAACCCAAGTAGCTGCTAAATCCGTTGCCTCAGTCATGTATGGTCCCAGTTTTTCATTATTTTCTGATTCTCCGTCTATGTTTAGTCCTAACCTTAGCAGTAGTCGTGTTGAAACACAACTGAACATGTAGAATTTGAGGGTGAAAAAGGCAACAATATTGATGCTTCGTCAGTCGATGGAACTCTTTACCAGTCATTACCCGAAATAAATTCCGAACCAGTCATAGTAGGTGTTGTTGTGAATGGTAACGGAAAAGGTAAAGTTGTGACGATTCTGAGTTAGGGGGAAGCCGACGTTAATCCGTGCCTTAAACAGAGACTCAACCAGTGAAAAAATAGGCGTCGCACCCAAGAAGGTAATTTTCTTAAAATTAGGATCTGTGCTTTTGAATGTATATTACATTGTTATATTTTGATTTCCTGGTATGCTTTTGTATTATATTATAGTTATAGTCTATTGTATTATTTTTAAGTGAATTCTATTTCTGAAATTATTTATATGATCATGTTTTGCATCGTTGAGATTCCCTTGTCTCTATGGACATATGTATGTGTGTTATGTAATAGTTTATATAGTTATATACAGTTGTTGGAACAACCCCGTACAATTATATACACTATTAGTATAGCTATATATTATATTGGTATATTGGTATCATATGCTTCTGGATCCATTTTTGGTTGTCTTGGCTATTTGTTTTTCCTTTAATAACAGTAGTATCGTACAATATTTTGAAAATACTTTATAGCTGCACACCTTTTTGCTTTTTCTCTTTATGCATATCTGTTATATAATAGTAGTATAGCCATTTATAGTTACCGAAATTAGCCAGTAGAACAGTATACCCTGTTGGTATAGTTATATGCCATGTTGGTATCATATGGTAGTTGTAACATTTTTGGTTGTTTTAGTTGCATTTTTAAGTGAATTCTATTTCTAAAATTATTTATATGAACATGTTTTGCCGTGTTTGGATTTTCTTGTGCCTATGGACATATATTATAAGCCAAAGGTTGATTGGGATACCAACTGCCATGTCATCTCATCTGTTGAAAGAGAATTTAACAAAGACGCAACTTCGGATGTTTAAGAAAACATGCTTTGGATATTTTTTGGATCTGCCACCAATTATTGTGCAGATTCGGGTTATGCACCATTTTCTTATTAGAGAAGTACATCGTGAGGTGAAAATGAGATGCAGTTTGTAGTGAGTGATTCTAGGTTGCGCTTTGGTTTGGGTGAATTTGCACTCGTTACTGGGCTGGAATGTAAGGGTGATACAAGTATAGAGAGTGTAGTAGAGAATAGGTTGATTTCAAAATATTTTGGGACCGCATCTGTGACATTAGCCCAACTAGTAGACTGTTTTACGAAGAAGAAATGGGAGACATATGATGATACGTTGAAGATAACAGTTCTTTGTTTTGTGAACAACTTGTTACTTTCTCTGCTCAAACAAAGGTTATTTCATGGGCTTACATAGATTTGGTTGAGTGCGGTGATTTTAATAATAATCCCTGGAGTATAGATGTTTATAATGCTACAATCGACTCATGTTCCAACAAGTTTCAAGATAAGCCTTCTTTTTATGGACTCCGTGGCTTCTCGTTGGCTTTATAGATTTGGTTGTACGAATGTTGCCCAAGTTTGGATGGTCTCTTTGTTGAGCATATTAGAAACAAACTTCCACGAGTTGTGAATTGGATAGTCATGGGTTAAATACAGAATGAGCGAGTTGCTTTACAAATGTTTAGCTTGCAATGCAAGCAGGTAATTTTCTCATATTTTTGTTGCATATTTTAATATTTTGGTACAGTAGTTTAGTCACATGTAGTAGTTGCAATATCCCAGATCAATGATATACTATGTTGATATACATGTATACCATATTGGTATCATATGGTAATAGGGATCTTTTCTGCTACTTATACTTTTATTGCTACTTATACTTTTAATTTTCTCATTCTTTTATTGCATCTTTTAATGTTTTGGTACAGTAATTTAGTCACAGTAGTTGTAGCAATATCCCATATCAATGATATACTTTATTGGTATACATGTATACCATATTGGTATCATATGGTAACAGGGATCTTTATTGCTACTTATACTTTTAATTTTCTCATACTTTTATTGTTTCTTTTAATATTTTGGTACAGTAGTTTAGTTACATGTAGTTGTAGCGATATCCCAGATCAATGATATACTCTATTGGTATACATGTATACAATATTGGTATCATATATTAATAGGGATTTTTTTATCTTTCCATATTTTATTATCATTTCTATTTCTAACTAGTGTGATTAATAATTGCAACTAAAGAACATCACCCCAACTGATGCTTAGAAGCTACTATTTGATATGCGCTGTCTAAACTTTAAAATTGAAGTTGATTGCACTGACAGTCAGCCTGATAGATCTCAGGTTTTTGGCACTCAATTGCCAAAGACACAAAGTATGCATCAAAGTACTGGAGGTAATTCTAAACCTACCAATGCTGAGGTAATAAAGGAGTTACAAGGTTTGATGCTTTTTGTAGAGACCAAGTTTGAGGAGGTGCTCACAGTTATCGGTAGCCAGTCAATGAAACCAGAGGGAAATTCAGCGATATTGATCTTTTATATAATATAATGCTATAGTATATTGTTCAAAGATGCAATTTATGCTTATAGGATACTATTCCATTTTTTACTTTTAGTGCACATAGTATTCTTGTAATATACATAATAATAAAATTGTTATTTTTTCATTTTGAGCATAAGCAACAGGATAATAATCCTTACTTTGGTGAGATGCATAATGATATGACATGTTTGAAAGGGGGAACGGTGGGAATGATCCTGTAGTTATTGGAGATAGCATGCCTAAAGCGCCTTCTAGTATGTAAATCATAGATTTGAATTTTTTTTTTGCTATTATTTTTTGAAAATAGTATTCTTGATTATACTTTTGTATGTTAAGTGTCTACTTTTGATGGGGTTGGGTAAAAGGGTGGTGCTAGTGGTGTCAATGTGATGAACGTCACAGCAAGGCATGGAGTAGTTAATGATGATTTGCGTTCTGGTAAAACATTGTATATGTAATTTTTTTATTCTTTTTTTATTTATTTAACTTTATGTGCTTTTGCTTTCACTAACCTTTTTTTAAACTTTTTTCAGCCCCCTTCCTAAATGAGCATGATCTTGGCTTGGATTCTAACTTTGAACCGTCTGCATTTGTTATTGATCAAATCACTGTGATTACACAACAAGCAAAATATAAGCACCCATCTCATGATGTCAAAAAGTCTGGACCTGCTCTGTTGCCATCAGGAATCTCTACACAGACACGACCAGATGCTGTTATTGAGTCTAATACTGCTCCACAGGGTATGATTGTTGGTGCTACGAATTTTGAAGTTAGTATGTAAATGAGAGATTCTTGATAGTTTTTTATGGCCAAATACATAGACAACCACCTAAACTTGTCACGATTTTTCACTTAGACACCTCAACTGAGGATATATCCAATTAGACACTCAAACTACCATCAAAGTATATCTATTGGAACAAAATGCTGACATGACAAATGTAGTGTTATTCACCCACATCTGAGCGCGTAAGCTAATGTGGATCTATTGACGTGACTTTTCTTTTACTGTTTATTTCGTCCCTCATCTTCATCTTCTTAAACAAAAATATTACTGTTTCCAAACTCGTTCCTCTCCCATTTCGTGCCCCTTTTTCTCCAGCAAGTTACTACCTTTCCATCAAGCCGATGTGTTTCATCCCAAAAAATCCAGAAGGGAATTTTTTCACGTTTATCTTTTCTCATTTGCTATGTACTTTTGCCTGTTCCTCACTTGAAAGATCCAAATCCATGAGTTTGAAAATTTTATCACTACATGGTAATTAATTTCTCTTAAAAAAGATAAAAGAAATATATTTTTTCATTCTTTCAACATCCTCACTAGACAATGAGGACTGAAATTTGTCTGCTCTATTGAAAGAACTAAATCAACAGATTTTGATTTTCCTTCATTTTATCCTTGTCGAACCACATGGAGTGTAAGAAAATATCAGAATTATATAAAATATAAGATTTTCAGAAGCAAAGAAGCCATTTATAGTTGATAATAATAGACCAGTAACCTTTTCGAATCTAAATTAATTTGAGTGTATATTAAGAATAAATGTTGAATCCAACTTACATCTGAAATCCTTAACTTCGACCGACGGAGCATCCAAACAAAGGAGCAAAGCCATTTTATTCTCCTTCGTTGAAGAACATGGTAACTTGAGAAGGGAAAAGGGGCGATTGGTTTTATTTCGTCGCAGGAACGAGGGAAGGGGAGAAGAAGAGCTAGCGAAAGGGAGGTAGTGGGTCTAATTGTGGGGATTAGTAAATTCAAGGTGGATTTCTTTTAATTGATGTGGCTTTTTGTAATTGGTTACTTTGCCACGTAAGCCGCGTTTGAGCTTCACACGCTGATCTCTTTTTGGGACATGAATTTTAGTGTCCAATAGATACACTTTGATGGTAGTTTGAGTGTCTAATAGGAAATATCCTCAATTGGGGTGTCTAAATGAAAAATCGTGACAAGTTTAGGTGGCTGTCTATGTATTTGGCCTTTTTTTTATTTAAATAGTGATGTTGATAATACTTTTATGTGTTCAACATCTGGGATTGATAGTATTGGTCAATTGGATGTTGGTGGCAGTAATGTGAATTTGCCTTCTGGTAACGTCTTCTATATATAACTTTTCATTATTTTTTTTTAAAATTTCTTAACTTTGTATATTTATTGATTCACTAGAATTATCTAATTTAAGCTCCTTGTCGACACGAGGATGATCTTGATTTGGATTTTGATTTTGAATATATTGATTCTCAATTTGATCAAATTATTGCCATTACACAAGGAGGGAGACGTAATGTAAATTAATCTGGAAAGGAACTAATAACTCGTGATGTAAATAAGTCTAAACCTGATCAGTTGGTATCAAGAACTGTTGTCCAGACATGAACAGATGTTGAAATAACTCCTGCAATTTTCACACGGAAAAGGCGCCCTGCAGTTGTAAAACAATCGCTGTATAAGAATGACTAACAATCTGGTGTTATTGCAGTTGGTGGATACTCGAAGGATATCAAAGGAACATTTCTATTTGTAAATGATATTTCAGTGGTTGTTGATTATAAGCTTACGACTGCATTCTCAAACTTCATCGAAGCACCCATGCAATTGGGAGAGTGCGTACTCGTTCTATGTACTTTTATTTTTATGTTTTCTTAATTTTTGTTGATGTATTTCTTATCCATATCTTCTTTATACGAAATAGGGAAGTGTATTTACCTGGTTATCAAAAGTTGGACCTTTGTTTTGACTTTGAAGTTGAATAGATTGATGATAAGATATTTTTCCACACATTAAACTATTTTGGCAGGCCACTATCTAGTTCGGTATGTGTACTGCTTTTTATTTTTGTTGTTGTATTAGTTCATGCATATTCTTAGTGTTAGTCATGTTTTCTTCCTCTCTTTTTTGCAGCACTTAAATATTATATTCTACTATCTTAGAAAGAAGGCAAAATATGGAATTAATATGCCAATCAAAGTCACAATGACATATACATTTTTTAATGATATCATTCAAAGGGTTTACACATAATTTGTAAAAGGCGGGAAACAAGATCATTTGATTGACAGATCAGACGATATCATGGAGTACATGAAAGGATTTAGGATGCATTGCAACACTCCATGGCACCAGGTTGATCATGTCCTCTTTTTAATTAATTTGGTAGAAAACTGGCATTGGATATTGGGTGTGTATCATTCTATAAGAGATATTTTTATGTGTATGACTTTCTACGTAGTCGAAAGCACAAAAAAACTATTAAAAAGGTGGTAGAGGCATATGTTGTGTTGATCCCCCGATTTCTTGTTAGCATTGAATTTTATAACCAAAGAAGTGACATTGTAGTACAAAATGATGTGTACATGGGCAAAGGACTTGACTGATCCATTTGAGATTGAACTGATTACAAGCCTGCCAACACAGCAAAATTCATAATAATAGTTACTTTTTTTTACTTTATTTTCCTTATTCATATTAACATTTTCACTACTAATCGATTTTTATATTCTATTCATTTGTTTATTTTAGAGATTGTGGAGTATATGTGCATGCTTTGCTGTGTACATTATTGAAGGTCTTCCAATCCCTGTTGTCAATTTTTAAGTGGATGGTCTTCGAGCTAGGTTTATTATACTGCCGTGGAACTATTGGAGGAACAAGAAGTTGCATGTTGAATCTAGTGAATCATGTGCTCCAGTAGTAACAAAAAAGATTCGTGAAAAAAAGCGCAAGAAGTAGTATACGTCTCTTTTTGCTTTTAGTTAATCGTAGCATGAAAACTTTGTAGGACTTTAATAGTTTTTGGTGAAGTATGGTATTTTGCATTATTAGATTGTAAAAACGCTAGCGTTTAAAAGTGTGTTCTAGGAATACAATTGTAATAGTACAATATGTTGCTATAACTATTTTAATGTTGGAATACATCTTCAGTTTGTTTTATTAGGCTTTTCTTAGACTTCTTCAATAAAGTTGTTGGTTTATTAGGAGTGTCTTTCGGAGATAAATTTTTCTCAGCACTTGAAGTCAAGCCATTAGTGCAGAACAGGGTTGTTACAGCAGCACTGTTAGTTCCTACTCTTACTGCCATTTGTAGTAGGAGGAGCACTGTTAGTTCGCTGTAATACATCAACAGAAGTTATTTTTAGAGGTGTATTTTTAAGGGATTTACGGCATTCAAAAAGAGGAGCTATGTTGCTATTTGGTTGAAGAACAGGACAAGCATTGATTTGAATGAGAAGAAATATTTTTAGAAAGCGAAGTGGTTTTGAATTTGTATTGAGAGTAGTTTTTAGCTGTAGTTGAATCTAAGAAATTATTTGCAGATTTTGCATTGCTTCACCAGTTGTATTCTGCAAATATTTTGGCTCAGTTATACTAGTACAGTAGAGCTATATACCAATCAGGTATACAGATATACTATTTGGGTTCACATTGTATTTGAGTACCTTTTTTTCTTGCAGCAACTAAATGTAAATACTGACATGAGTTGCAAAGTGTGCCAATTTTGTTGAGGAAGTATGTACAAATGTTGCATTTTTTTGGTGCACCACTTGTATTTCTGCACATATTTTTTTTCTTGTAGGCGCACCATATTTTTTGTATCGCCATCAATTACTAAATGTAAGAGTTGAGTTGATTGCAACACCTAATATAATTTTAAGTAAGAAAAGTCATTAATTGTATGAAGTAATAGTATTTTTTAATAACAACATGCAATTGTTTAGTAAAATCTCTAAGATGCAGAAGTAAAACTACAGTACATGCAGTATTTTTATGATTCTGGAAATGCATATCGTCACCGTCTGTGATAAGATAGTATTATCTGCCAATATTTTTTCGTGCTTTATACCGGTCTTCATAAATGATTCCACGACATCCTTCCGATTGGTGTAATTCCATTTCTGAATCAATATTGTGTCACGATCCAACTTTCCCTCCGTTTGGGTATCGTGATGGCACTTAGTCTTAGGGACTAGGTAAGCCTAACTCATAATGAAATACAACAATAATAAATGGAGTTTAACAAATCTCAAAGCAGAAATCTCGATAAAATTTTATGATTCCCAAAACCCAGTAATACAAGTCATAAGCTCTACAGAGTTTTGCTAAAATTTCTAAACACAACTGTATGGAAATAAGTACAACATTCTGAATACAACTATAGGAAGGTGACTCCTGAAGCCTGCGAACACAACATCAGGTTTACCTTGAGTCTCCACAGCAACGATCTGCACAGCTACTAACGAACAATACCTAGATTTGCACAAAAATGTGTAGAAGTGTAGTATGAGCACACCATGGCGGTGCCCAGTAAGTATCAAGACTAACCTCGGTGGAGTAGTGACGAGGAACAGTCGAGGCACCTACTGGTCTAATAAACTGAACAAGTATAAGTGTATAACAGCAGAACATAATATCTATATAAGGACTACGCGATATGGCTAACAACTTGTCATGACCCCAACCCCGGTCGTGATGGCGCCCAACACACTGCTAGCAAGCCCGACCAATTCAACAACCTTAACCGTTTTTATACAGTTCATGATTCAATTAACACAAATAGTTACTAAGTCATAATACTGAAACACTGAAACATAGTTAAAACATGCGGAAAACCCAAGTAGAAATACTACTACACAGCCCGAAGAATCCGGTGTCACAAGTCTGAGCCTCTAATACATGAGTATCAACCTACTACATATCGTTCTCTAGAAATGCGGAAATAAAGCAAATAAGATAGAAGGAAGATCAGGACTGCGAACGTCAAATGCAGCTACCTTGAAACTTCAAGATATGATGCTAGGCAGAGAAGTCCTCACACAGCCTCAGGTGTACCTGGATTTGCATGCAAGGTGCAGGGAGTAATGTGAGTACTCCGACCCAGTGAGTAATAAACATAAATAAAGGCTGAGAATAAGAAATCCTGAATAGGCACAAAGTAATTCTATAAATACAGCAACTTGAACCCAGTAGTATAAAATCAGTAAAATTAGTGAAAACAATTATGGAAAATCCCACAATACATAAATAATTAAATGATAATCAAATATGCAATGCAACACATAGACCGGTACTCTCTAGTACCCGCTGCGGCGTGCAGCCCGCTCCATTTATTTATCGTCGACGGCGCTCACTGGGGGTGTGCAGACTCCGGGAGGGGCCCCTTACGGCCCAAGCGCAATAATAAGCCATATCGTGGCATCAACTAGGCTCTAGGGCTCATATCAATATCAGTATCATACCGCTGCGGCGTGCAGCCCGATCCCATGCTCAGTCCAAAATCACATAAGCCCCTAGGGCACAATCATATAGAAATATTCAGCCCAAACTTCGTTAAAAATATTAATTAAGTTTCAAGTTTAAGAAAAGGTGGCTGAGTTTGCAAAACAGTATCAAATACTAGGACTGAGTTCAATGATATGGACAAATGGTAAGAAATCAGTAATAACAATCCCTGAAGGATTCAATCAATTGGCACAAAGCCCAAATATAGCAATCACCTCAATTAAAATGATCTCAGTGAGTTTCAGTCAATTATGTAGTAATTTATTAGCGGGACGGACTAAGTCATAATCCCCAATGGTGCTCTACCCCACGCTCGCTACCCGGCGTGCAAGTCACCTTAATATAGCACTACGATGTGCAAACACGGGGTTTCAAACCCTCAGAACAGCATTTACATCTATTACTCACCTCAAGCCGGCCAAAATCCTAGCTCGCTATGCGCTTGCCTCTCAAATCGACCTCCTCGCGCGTCGAATCTGACCAAAACCACAACGAATACGTCACATTATGCTATAGGATCAATACCCAATCGAAAAACATCAATAATCCCGAAATTGACAAAACCCGAGCCCCGGGCCCACTTCTCGAAACTCAGAAATTTTTACAGAAAAGTGTTCTTCATCTTCTCCCGATTCCGTACATATAAAGAACACCAAAATGGGAGTCCGTTTGACCCCTCAAATCGACCCCTAAAGGTCTCATAATCTCAGGCCCCAAAATCCTATTTTTCTACTGTTTTTCATGAATTAAAGGCTGGGATTATGGTCTATAATCACCCATAAACGAGTTTTAATAATCAAATCACTTACCTCTGTGATACCCACTGATTTTCTCTCTTAAAAATTGCCTCAGAAGCTTCTTCCCGTTCAAAAATTGGAAGAAAACTCGATCTGCTCATTATAGGTATACTGTTCACGCGTTTTACTGCTCCCAGTGAATTCCTTGTGAAATTCTAATTAATTTAGGCTTTTGAATCACTCAATTTGACATTATAATGAAGGAGATATGTAGGTTTTAAGATTTGCAAATAGTGCAGGTTTTTAATACGCCGTCAGGGACAATTTCGTCATTAACCTGAAAACTGGGCAACCTTGGTAAAATGGTCATAAAATCCGCATACGATGTCCAAATTCGCCAATTCTTTTTGCTACGGGTCCGTAATTACGATACGGATCTAATGCTTCATTCAAAACAGTAATCGGAGCTCATTTGTTCAATATGATATCATTTATGCTTGAAGAAACGACGTCGAAGCATAAGAAAAACGAGCACAACGCAGCCAAAACCTATCCGAAACTCACCCGAGCTCCTCGGGACCGCATACAAACATACTAACACGTCACATATGATCATTCAAACTTAGTTGCACTCTCAAAACAGCAAAACTAACATCAAAACACCAAATTTACATCGGATTCAAGCCTAAGTTCTTCTAAAACTTCCCAAACACGCATTTGATCAAAACCCCAACCAAATCACACCCGAATAACCTGAAATTTTGCACACACATCCCAAATCACCTAACGAAGCTACAGCAACTCTCGGAATTCCATTCCGATCCTCGGATCAAAATCTCACCTATCAACCGGAATTCGCCAAAATACTAACTTCGCCAATTCAAGCGTAATTCTACACCGGACCTCCAAAATCACTTCCGATCACACTCCTAAGTCACAAATCATCCCCCGAAGCTAACCGAATCGTCGGAATCCACATCCGAGCCCTCTAACTAATAGGTCAACATCCGGTTGACTTTTCCAAAACAAGCCTTCCTTAAAAAGATATAAGTGTCTCATTTCCTTCCAAAAATCAACCCAATTCAACTCGTTCACACAAGACACTCATAATGAAGCATAACGAAGCAGGAAATGGGGGAAAGGGAGCGTTTCTCATGAGACGACGGGTCGGGTCGTCACATCCTCCCCAACTTAAACAAATGCTCGTCCTCGAGCGTACCCAGAGTTGTCCTAGAAGCCAACCAATAGCTGAATGACCTTACCAAGCATATACCCGGGGCGATCCCACGTCACCCTATCTCGCATAGGTCCGATAACACAACATAGCTGAAATTCACAATCCATCTAGTCCATAAACCATAGAACCACATTGCACTTTCCGAAATCATACACAAGATCAGAACCTCACATCTATACTCAGAATAAGCCCGAACCGGCTGTAATAACCCATACCTGCAACCTCAGGTGCAATCATATGATATACTACATAACCCAAACACTCGAAACGATAACTTCTATTCACAGCAGTTGCCCACAACACCCGAATACCGGTAGAAAACCTCTTATCAACTAAGGTCTTATTCCAACACTTTCATATACTGCCAACGATAAATGAAACACGCAATAAACATAACCATTTCTCAGATCAACCATTCATGAATCCAGTTCCCTTTTGACTAATACCACAGCAGATTTCGAGCCGAACCTCGAAATTATCCTTCCAACAAGCTAAAATTAAATCCGTTCGTATTCATTAGTGACCCCAACGATCAATTCGAATCCAACACACCACTCTGGTGATATGACACCTCAATACAAGCCTAAGCCACAACTTGCATAATACGCGCACCAATAAGAAACGGTCTGAACATACTCAAATCATGAAAAATGACTCAAACGAAAGAGTGTACCTCAAGCTCATTAGTACCATCACAACACAAGGCTGAGACCCTGTCTCACATCATAGAAATATAACACCTGAATCTACCCTGAAAGGTCATATCTCCACGTGGCCTCGCTACAATGTGCGATCCTATCCAAATATTGTTACACATGAAACACCTCAAGTCACTATGCTCAAAATCGACAGCAACGCACAATTTGATGTATGGAACCAAAGCAATTCATTACACCCACAGTGAAACAAATAACATACGCCACGCAACCCGATAGGTCATAACCAATACTCCATTTACCGAGCAACACCCAATTACTTTTCCCGCTCGACTTTCACTATGAATCCCCAATAGAACCGCACCACATGTGCCCATAACCAACAAATCATAACGTCTCACAACACCGAAAAAGCAACTCATAGCTCTACTCAGATCACTAACAAGCTCAATAACGATCGAATCAACCTATCCCTCAACAATACAATTCGGGGCCAACCAAGCCAACTCAAGCTAAACATGTATCCACATCGGCCTACCAACGAACTCATTACCAAGAAAGCCTGAAGCTGCTCCTTCCACTACTATAACTCCTGCCGGAGCCGTACGATACCGTGCCCGGCACCAAATCAATATCGAAATCCACAACCTCGCCCGGCGACATGCCCGGCCACAAGAAACGCATCCGAAAAGTCCCTTAACACCGGAACAGAACCAATGGTAGAATCCTTTGCACTGACATCCATCACGAAGGCCCAATTAAGAAAAGCAATCCTTCCCAGCCGTCCGCCGGGTCTTTGAAATATAAACCACTCTGCAAGAACATAATCCAATGCACCTCGCCACTCAACCCGTGGCATTTCCGGCATAGCCCGTAGCGCAATAGTTCAGAATCACCTAACACTAAGACAACCAGTCTGAATTTCAACATCACATCCAAAATCTAACATACCAGCAAATAAAGATCCACTCGAGCCTCCAAATCCCGATTGCCGCTAAACGGTGCCGAATACACACGATCCACAACCACGACATAGCCTGTACATGAGAACTCCCAGTCTCCAACTCCATATAGCACACGAATCATCATACCTGATCCCAATTTTGTCGTCCGAACGCATACCACACCTTAAATACCCCATCACTCCACGATAGATACTTTAAAATTTCCTGTGCCAACAAGAAAATGCCGCAATACTAGCGAAGTATCATCAGTTTAATCACATTACCCTTTTTCTGAGACATATACTCTCGTCAAATCGCTTCCAATTAGCAGCACCATTTCCTTGATTATCTGAGGCTACCCGTTGCCTAAGAGTTTTATGAACTTCTTTTCAGAACTGAACTGAAACCTCGTACACGCAAATCTCGATCCTCCACAATATATCGCATATACCATACCATCCAAGGATAGCAAGAAAACTTTTATCTCCCTTCCGAGCCACAGACATCTACACACTCAACTAGTCAAGAACTTCCATTGATCCCATCTAGAAGAAAAATCATTACACATTCCATGTCTCTCATATTCGTAGAAAATGCACCTCTTCAACCACGGTAGAAATCAACAAGAACTCTCTCAATTCCGTTTGCATAAATTAAACTGCCAGGACGGAATCCTTCTAACTCGACCAAGCTAAGCAAGCCATCAAAACCCAAGAGCATTGCTGCAAAATACTTGTAAGGGCTCATTACCTCGAACACATACGAAGAATTAATCATATCCTTACCATACCGATTCGTTCTACTATCAAGCTATTCCATCTATCTAATTTTCCCTCTGATTCATCATCAACTTGATATTCCCCCTTGCTGTGGCACCACAGTTCCTCAACCCAGGCTCACTACACGAGACCCAAGCACAAGACCACACTGTCTAAGACCTATAAGCCACTGAATCCTCTCTCAAATATTCCCTGAAACACCACATTCCCAAAATACTTTACTCTGCAGAACTTCCTGCGAATCTAAATCCGTTACCTTTACTTTCCAGATACTGATACATAGAATCCCATAATTAACATAAAAATACCACAAGTCTTGACCTTTTCCAATGAAAACACAGTCTCTAACCACATACACAACCTTAAGACACCTGATTGTTACATGTAGAATCTTGAACACATTAAAATCATTCTCGAGAGTCATTTACTTCTTATTCAAACTGCAATTCACCTGATCAAACGAACATAACCACCCGTGCCTCAATAGCACTCTGACACCGCAGGATATGACCTCATCCCAATACAAACAAACATCTTCCTGCTCCATGCACCGAGCATTCTTTACCAACAACAGCTTAAGACATCCTGTGATTCTCACACTTCTATGAAGCACCATATAACCTTAAATTTTGCTTCACTTGTGCCGTCCTCGGCTCAATTTCCGCAACCAAAACTGATTCGCTAGCATGCCTCAAACCGGAACCAACATAGCACATAACCGTATAATTAGCTAATCAATAGCAAACTCCCCAACTTGGCTCGAAGCCATAGATCAAAACACTCCCAACAACTCATAACGCACATACTCCATTGCTGCCTTAATACCATAGTGATATTAAACTCAATCCTTCATAAGCTTGTGGAAACACAAATCATCTAGAAATTTTTTTTTTGCAAATCTCGCATTCACTCACACAACAGTTAAGCCCACTCTCTAGGCGATCCAATTTAGATGTCAACACATTTTCTTCACTTGTAAATGAGATCTTCTAATAGATAACATAAGGATCACACAACTTTAGAACACTCCGCAGGAGATGACCCACCTGTTTTGCCTCCAACTACCATTTCTGTATACCTTCCACCGTCCTAAACTGTACGCAGTCGCTTAGTCTTCCTGAGTCTGAACTCATATCGCAAAATAAACTCACAGAGATTACATCTCGCCCCTTGATCGGGGAATCACAAGCCATCAAGGCACATCTGATACTGAGTGCTCACGGGCGCGTACGAACACGTGGAAGGAATTTCAAGAGTTTCTTTTCAAGCTGAATCAAGGACGCACAATAAGAATTCAAGAATGTGAAGTTTTCCTAAAGGTTCTGCAGCCTCTCGAGGATAAGTACAGACGTCTTCGTACCAATCCACGAGACTCTACTAAACCGGCTCATGACTCGCGACACCAAGTAACCTAGGCTCTGATACCAACTTGTCACGACCCCAACCCCGGTCGTGATGGCGCCCAACACACTGCTAGGCAAGCCCGACCAATTCAACAACCTTAACCCTTTTTATACAGCTCATGATTCAATTAACATAAATAATTACTAAGTAATAATACTGAAACTCTGAAATATAGTTAAAACATGCGGAAAACCCAAGTAGAAATACTACTACACAGCCCGAAGAATCCGGTGTCACCAGTCTGAGCCTCTAATACATGAGTATCAACCTACTACATATCGTTCTCTAGAAATGCGGAAATAAAGCAAATAAGATAGAAGGAAGATCAGGACTGCGAACGTCAAATGCAGCTACCTTGAAACTTCCAGATATGATGTTAGGCAGAGAAGTCCTCACACAGCCTCAGGTGTACCTGGATCTGCACGCAAGGTGCAGGGAGTAATGTGAGTACTCCGACCCAGTGAGTAATAAACATAAATAAAGGCTGAGAATAAGAAATCCTGAATAGGCACAAAGTAATTCTATAAATACAACAACTTGAACCCAGTAGTATAAAATCAGTAAAATTAGTGAAAACAATTATGGAAAATCACACAACAGATAAATAATTAAGTGACAATCAAATATGCAATGCAACACATAGACCGGTACTCTCCAGTACCCGCTGCGGCGTGCAGCCCGCTCCATTTATTTATCATTGACGGCGCTCACTGGGGGTGTGCAGACTCCGAGAGACGCCCCTTACGGCCCAAGCGCAATAATAAGCCATATCCTGGCATCAACTAGGCTCTAGGGCTCATATCAGTATCAGTATCATACCGCTGCCGCGTGCAGCCAGATCCCATGCTCAGTCCAAAATCACATAAGCCCCTCGGGCACAATCATATAGAAATATTCAGCCCAAACTTCGTTAAAAATATTAATTAAGTTTCAAGTTTAAGAAAAGGTGGCTGAGTTTGCAAAACAGTATCAAATACTAGGACTGAGTTCAATGATATGGACAAATGGTAAGAAACCAGTAATAACAATCCCTGAAGGATTCAATCAATTGGCAGGAAGCCCAAATATAGCAATAAGCTCAATTAAAATGATAATAAGTGAATTTCAGTCAAATACACAGTATATTCATCTACCGGGACGGACTAAGTCACAATCCCCAACGGTGCTCTACCCCACGCTCGCTACCCGGCGTGCAAGTCACCTCAATATAGCACTACGATGTGCAAACACGGGGTTTCAAACCCTCAGAACAGCATTTATATCTATTACTCACCTCAAGCCGGCCAAAATCCTAGCTCGCTATGCCCTTGCCTCTCAAATCGACCTCCTCGCGCGTCGAATCTGACCAAAACCACAACGAATACGTCATATTATGCTATAGGATCAATACCCAATCCAAAATAATCGAAAAACATCAATAATCCCGAAATTGACAAAACCCGAGCCCCGGGCCCACTTCTCGAAACTCAGAAATTTTTACTGAAAAGTGTGCTTCATCTTCTCCCGATTCCGTTCATATAAAGAATACCAAAATGGGAGTCCGTTTGACCCCTCAAATCGACCCCTAAAGGTCTCATAATCTTAGGCCCCAAAATCCTATTTTTCTACTGTTTTTTCATGAATTAAAGGCTGGTATTATGGTCTATAATCACCCATAAATGAGTTTTAATAATCAAATCACTTACCTCTGTGATACCCACTGATTTTCTCTCTTAAAAATCGCCTCAGAAGCTTCTTCCCGTTCAAAAATTGGAAGAAAACTCGATCTGCTCATTATAGGTATACTGTTCACGCGTTTTACTGCTCCCAATGGATTCCTGTGAAATTCTAATAAATTTAGGCTTTTGAATCACTCAATTTGACCTTATGATGAACGAGATATGTAGGTTTTAATATTTGCAAATAGTGCAGGTTTTTAATACGCTGTCAGGGGCAATTTCGTCATTAACCTGAAAATCTGGGCAACCTTGGTAAAATGGCCATAAAACCCTCATACGATGTCCAAATTCGCCGATTCTTTTTGCTACGGGTCCGTAATTAAGTTACGGATCTAATGCTTCATTCAAAACAGTAATCGGAGCTCATTTGTTCAATATAATATCATTTATGCTTGAAGAAACGACGTCGAAGCATAAGAAAAACGAGCACACAACGCAGCCCAAACCTATCCGAAACTCACCCGAGCTCCTCGGGACCCCATACAAACATACTAACACGTCACGTATGATCATTCACACTTAGTTGCACTCTCAAAACACCAAAACTAACATCAAAACACCAAATTTACATCGGATTCAAGCCTAAGTTCTTCTAAAACTTCTGAAACACGCATTTGATCAAAACTCAAACCAAATCACCTCCGAATAACCTGAAATTTTGCACACACATCCCAAATCACCTAACGAAGCTACAGCAACTCTCGGAATTCCATTCCGACCCTCGAATCAAAATCTCACCTATCAACCGGAATTCGCCAAAATACTAACTTCGCCGATTCAAGCCTAATTCTACACCGGACCTCCAAAATCACTTCCGATCACACTCCTAAGTCACAAATCATCCCCCGAAGCTAACCGAATCATCGGAATCCACATCCGAGCCCTCTAACTAATAGGTCAACATCCGGTTGACTTTTCCAAAACAAGCCTTCCTTAAAGAGACTAAGTGTCTCATTTCCTTCCAAAAATCAACCCAATTCAACTCGTTCACACAAGACACTGATAATGAAGCATAATGAAGCAGGAAATGGGGGAAAGGGAGCAGTTCTTATGAGACGACGGGTCGGGTCATCACACAACACAATAATTGCAATAAGGAAAGAAAACAGCAAGTAACAGCGGAACACCGTAATAAGAACACAGAAAAGTGAATGGAAATACAACTGTAACAACCTTGCCGGTCGTTTCATGAGTTACCGCTCCGTTTCCCCCATTTATGCTTCTTTAAATGTTGTTCAGCTGTATTTCATCGCATTGTGTTGGTTAGTTTGGGTTCGGAGTGGTTTGTGGAGAAATGAGACACTTAGTCTCTTAAGTTGGCCTTTTAGTTGGAAAAGTCAACCGGAAGTTGACTTGTGGGTAAACGATAAGCAAAAGCATACCGACCCAATGCGTAAGAGCCAGTGTCGCCAGCCCATATAAAAGGTCGTACTGACCCGATGCATAAGAGCCTAAGGGTCAGCTTATGATTCAAAAACTTGAAGATTAATAAACTAAAGTCGAAAACCGACTTAAAGATCGAACCCAAACGCAATCGAGAATGCCTAAAGGCAAATGCGTAAGAGCCTGCAGGCCGGCCCGACGAATCTCCGGGCCATATTTAAAGCCTAAGGGTTATTTACCCCAAGAACCAATTTATACGGCCAATCATTGACAAAACGTCGAAATTCAAAGCAAAGAAAGACGTGCACATGCGAAGAAGAATGGAACCAAAGGTCATCCTTCTATAATTACATAAGGCTTCACTTACAAAGTCTCCCAGGAACACCATACACAAGGTTTAAAAGAAAAAAACCTAAGCCTACGTCCCCCTCGGGGACTATGGCCCGTCGGCCTTTTTCTCGCTATCTTCGGCATCGGACATAAGGAACTTAGCATAATATTCGTTGGCCTTTTCCTGCTTTATCTCTTCCGAGAGGTCAACGCCCCTAGTGTGGATCTCCTTGAGGGTTTCCCTTCGTTATTTGCACTGAGCATACTCCTTGCTTCTGCTCTCACGGTCAAGAGCCCCTCTCAGCTAGGCTCGAGCATCAGCAGCGTCCTTCAAATAGACGGCCACTTTCTTATCAGCCTTAGTTCGGACCGCTTCGGCTTCAGCCTGGGCATAAGCGGCTTCGGCTTTCGTCTTCAGAAGCTCAAATTCGAGCCATGTAATCATGTCCATTCGGACCAAGCTGTTCTCACGAGCTATGCGAAGTTGTACTTCGAGGGCAAAAGCTTTGGACAAAGCATCCTTCTTCGCCGCAGCTTGGGCATCCACCCGAGCCTTTAGCTCATCGCACTCACACCTAGCTTGACCAACTCCGCTCCAAACGCATTCCAGGTCCTCCATCTTTTTCTACCACTGAAGAAAATGAAACATTAGCCTCGGAAGATAGTAGAAGAAACACGCACCCCCTTGGAACAAAAATTACCTTCTCCTCGAGGTAACTTCATAGTCCAGACTTCGACTCGCCTCATACCGCAAGCGTGCCAACTCGTCTTCTCTCTCATCACAAAGAAGCCTGAGGGATTTCTCCCCATCCACGGCTTTTCGCAGCCTAGCCTCACGACGAAGCAGCTCAGACTTGAGCTTCTAAAATCCTATGAAAGAGAAACTCGATAAGAGAGAAAAAGTTGAAAAAAGCTAAAGAACCAAAGCGATCGGCCAAAACTCACCACAGAGTAGAGCCGCTGAGCTTCCTCAAAAGTCGAGCGCACGTCTACTAGTCTGGCTACATCAACCCCAGTAAAACTGCTCCCAGTTGGGATATGGTCGCTCGATATATGCGGCCCCTGGCCTCGAGCATCTCTCGAAGTACCTTCGACGGGAGAAGAAGTCGGCGACAGAGAACCCTCATTCCTCGAGGTACCTTCGACGGGAAAAGAAGATGGCAGCGGAGGACGGACAGTTTTTCCAAAGCCCGAGATTTCGGGCGCCGTAGGCTCGGCTGATGCACCCTCTTTGAGCCTCCGAGATGAACTCATCCTGCTATAAGCATCGTTGCCCTGCAAAGGCTCCTTTCGCTTATTATTACTGTTCCTCGGCCCAGTAGCTGACGATCCTTCCCCCTCTCCGAAAGGGCACGATCTCACCTCAAAAAACTACCCAATGCCTACGATGACGGAGTTAGTACGCATAAAAAGATAGTGCCTTTCAAAAAAGGAGCAAAACACATAGCACGTACCATGGTGTTTTGCCTCCCATCTACCATTGGACAAGTCTCGCCACTTACGATCATCATAAGTCGAGTGGGTCGCCAACTTCCAAGCCCAATCCGTCATGTCGGGGACCTCGTATGGAATCCATGGAATTGCTGCTGAAAAGGAAAGAAAGGCGCATTTATGGAGCCTGCCTCCGCCATAAGAAAAACAACAAAGGCACAAGTGTACCACTTACGTGTAAAATTTCATTCCTCGGGAAATTGCAGAAACTCCACGGGAATAATGTCGACAGTCCGTACTCGGACAAATCGGCTCATCCATTCCCGATACCCATCTTCTTCATCATCGACAACGAAGGGCCTAGTGGATCGGCACCGTAGAGTTAACAGGCCTCGATGGTGAAAAGGCCAGTACAACCTTAAAAGATGACTAAGGGTGAACTCAAGACCTGCTTCCTCCGCGAAGAATCTCATCATTAGTACTATCCTCTAATACGACGGATGAACTTGTGCCAAAGTAGCCTGATTCTTTTGACAGAAGTCGAGCACAACCCTATCAGGGTGGCCCAATGTAAAGGGGTACGTGTATGCATTCAAAAACCCCTCGACGTGATCCATGATGCTCTCTTCAGGGGAAGGTACCTGTAGTACAACCTTTTCCCCCCATCCACAATCTCTCCTCACTGACTCAAGTTGCCCATCTCCTATTAAAGAAATAAACTTCGAGGCATACTCCCAATGGCCCTGAACATTGGGAGGTTTTTCCGACAAAAAGTCCCTCCTCGAAACAAAATGTCCCAAGGTTGGCTCGCCTGACACCGGCGGCGCACCATCAACCAGGCAGGAGCCATAGCCGGAACTTCTTTCCCCTTGCCAAACGGATCTTGGCATAACAGCCATAACTATGGTAAAATCAGAGAATTGGAGCGGGAATTTGAGCAAGGGCTTCAAAGCTAAAATGGTGAAAGACCTAACGCAGGGAAGAAGAACTCTATAAAGGAGGATAGCTACTCGGAATAGCAGAATCTTCAAAGGAGGGAAGACAAACCTATATATAGAGTAAGAGGCGACTGTCCGCCTGGCACAAAGGCCAAATTAAAAATAATGACTAAGCCATTATCGCTTTGGGAAGATGTACCGGCGGGATCGCCTCGGTCGTTTCATAACCATGCCATACGATTAACGCTGTCACACAACGTTTTGGGGATCAAAGACCCCCGCATCAACAAGACTCGAGATGGTACCCGATCTCGAGGATCTCTGTCAAAAAGAAGATAGGCTCTAAGGAGCCATTAACATCATTACAAGCCTCGAGATGGTGCCCGATCTCGAGGACCCCTGTCAAAATGAAAGATAAGCTCCGAGAAGCTACTCATATAAGCTTGACCTCGAGGTTGTACCCTACCTCGAGGATGTCGGTTATTTGCAAATACAGATCATTCACCTGATTCTCTGGTTCTCGAGGTACCTAAGCCCGAGCCAATTATCACTCGAAAACTACTAATAGAGCCTTAGGCCTATTCATCTCCTTCGAATCAAGCTAGACGTCCTCTCAGTTACTTTAATCCAGGGGCTCTAGGAGATCGGTGTCAATGTCATTTCTTATAATTTTAATCTAGGAAACGCGGGTACTATCTATATGCGGTAAAAATCAGAGAGCTCGATTTTAAGATCACTAGGGCACCTCGAAGAGACCACTCCTGAAAGGCTCGAAGTCTAGCCCGGATTTCTCCCCCAAGGGTTCATAATGATCGACCTCGAGGCAATGCAAACCAATGGCTACAACGCACTAGCGGGAAGTTCCCAAGGCACATGATTAAAAGCTGACCTAGCCTGCTGGGCTAGTTTAGGCCAGTGCAGTGGCATTAAACGGCTATGCCAACCTCACGTCTTTTCAATAAATGCATTTTGTACCATGTTAAGATTCCCCTCATCTATAAAGGGGACCCTTGTCATTTTGTAAAGATCATCTGGGACACAATATTGAATATACAAGAACGTTCTCTCTTAGTCGGACGTCCCTCATAACTGTAAATCCCTCATCGACCTCCTTTAGTCGGGCGTCCGACCCAACCTCGAGGCCCAGCACGCGCTAGCTCGAGGCCTCGATTTCCACATATTTTTAGAACTACAAAATCAAATCTAATTGTTATTACCATTTTCAAGGTAAACCTAGAGGCTCATAACTGGTGACATCGGATTGTTGGGTTGTGTTAGTATGTTTTGTACTGCTTTCCGCATATTTCTATTGATTTTATACTGCATTTGAAGAATTTGAGACTTAAACGGTTCTAGAAAAATGATTTTTATAAAAAGAACATGATGTGGTAATTGTGGGGTTCCCTTGCCTAGTACTATGATAGGCGCCATCACGGCTGGGGTATTTGGGGTCGTGACAAGTTGGTATCAGAGCCTAGGTTACATAGGTCTCACGGGTCATGAGCCGGCTTAGTAGAGTCTTGGGATTCGTACGGAGATGTCTGTACTTATCCTCGGGAGGCTGCAGAACCTTTAGGAAAAACTTCACATTTTTGAAATTCCTGTCACGCGAATCTGTTGATTCTAGTACTAAACTTCTGTTATTTTATTCTCTTATAGATGGTGAGGACGCGCGCTACCAGTCAAGACGGACAACCACCAGTTGGGGCCACTAGAGGCCGAGGTCGCGGTCGAGGCCGTGTTAGGGGCAGGGGTTTAGCCCGTATAGCAGACGGGGTAGCACTTGCAGATCCACCAGCCGCCGCAGTTCAGCATCAGGTTCCAGATGTGGATGCTCCCGCAGCACCAGCTCAGGCACCGGCTGTGCCTATTGTAATTCCAGGCCTTCAGGAGGCCCTAGCTCAGATTCTATCAGTATGCACTGGCCTGGCTCAGGCGGTCTTAGTTACTACGGCCGCAGCCACTTCTCAGGTCGGGGGAGGCACCCAGACTCCCGTTACTCGCACACCTGAGCAGGTTGTGTAGGGACTTCAGAGATTGGGGGGACCTCCAGCCCAGCCGATTGCACCAGCTCAAGAGTATGTGGTACCAGTTATGCCTGACGACGAGCAGTGTCGATTGGAGAGGTTTGGCAGACTTCAGCCTCCGACTTTCAGTGGTACAGAGGGCGAGGATGCCTAGGGTTTCTTGGACATATGTCAGAGGATTCTTCGCACCGTGGGTATTCTAGAGACCAGTGGGGTTGCATTTACTACTTTTCAGTTTTCTGGAGCTGCCTTCATTTGGTGGGAGGCATATGAGAGGCGTAGGACTATTGATGCAGCGCCCCTTACCTGGGAGCAGTTCTCTGTTCTCTTTTTGGAGAAGTATGCGCCACAGTCTCGCAGAGAGGAGCTGCACAGGCAGTTCGAGCAGTTGTGTCAGGGAGATATGACTGTGACACAGTATGAGATGAGGTTCTCGAAGTTAGCTCGTCATGCTGTTTGGTTGGTTCCTACTGATAGAGAGAGGATCAGGAGATTTGTTGATGGCCTCACACATCAGCTTCGGATTCTTATGACCAGGGAGAGGGTGTTAAGTGCTACTTTTGTGGAGGTTGTTGATGTCGCTCGCGAGATTGAGTCAGTTCGTCGCAAGGAGCGAGATGAGAGGGAGGCCAAGAGGCCTCAGGGATTTGGTAGTTTTGGTGGAGCTCGTTCGAGGGGTCAGTTTCAGCACGGCAGAGGCCGTTCATTCAGGCATGCTCAGTCAGCTCGCCCAGTTCACCGGGGGGCATCTTCGGGCCATGGTTCTCACGGTTCTCATCAGGGCCATACATCACTTAGCACCCTTCCAGCCCAGAGTTTGGCCCGTGCTACATCAGTTCAAGGCTCTTCCATGCCAGGTCCTTCTACTAGTCATCCCGGTGCTAGGGGTTCCCTTCAGTCCCCATTCCCCGCACCAGGGAGTTATTACGAGTGTAGAGAGTTTGGACATATGAGGAGGCAGTGTCCTCGTCTTCTTGAGAGTCCGTCTCAACAGAGGAGTCCACCCTCGCTTTCAGCTCCAGTTACTTCACCACCCGCTCAAGCAGCTAGGGGTGGGGGGCAGTCAGCCAGGGGTCGCCCTAGAGCGGGAGGTCGATCAGGCGGTGGTCAGGCTTGTTTCTATGCACTCCTAGCTAGACCAGATGTTATTGCTTTGAATGTTGTGATTACAGGTATTGTCTCAGTCTGCCACAGAGATGCCTCTGTATTATTTGATCCTGGTTCCACTTTTTCGTATGTGTCATCATATTTTGCCCGTTATTTGGATACGCCCCGTGAGTCTCTTGCTTTATCTGTTCGTTATCTACCTCGGTGGGCGATACTATTATTGTGGACCGTGTGTACCGGTCGGGTGTGGTGACCATTGGGGGTCTGGAGACCCGAGTGGATTGTTTGTTACTTTGTATGGTGGATTTCAATGTGATTTTGGGCATGGATTAGTTATCCCGGTGCCGTGCCATTCTGGACTGTCACTTTAAGACGGTGACGTTGGCTATACTAGGTGTGCCACGGATTGAGTGGCGAGGTTCGACTGATTTTGTTCCCAGTAGGGTGATATCATTTCTGAAGGCCCAACGGATGTTTGGGAAAGGTTGTCTTTCGTACTTAGCCTTTGTGAGGGATGTCAGTGTAGAGATTCCTAGTATTGATTCTGTTCCTATAGTGAGGGATTTTCCCGATGTGTTTTTTGCAGACCTGCCAGGCATGCCACCGGACAGTGATATTGATTTTGGTATTGATCTGGTGTCGGGCACTCAGCCCATTTCTATTCCACTGTATCGTATGGCACCAGCGGATTTGAAGTAGTTGAAGGAGCAGCTTCAGGAACTCTTTGATAAGGGGTTTATTCGGTCTAGTGTGTCGCCGTGGGGTGCATCTGTTCTATTCGTGAAAAAGAAGGATGGCACTATGAGGACGTGCATTGATTACAGGCGGTTGAACAAGGTTACAATCAAGAACAAGTATCCTTTGCCTCACATTGATGATTTGTTTAACCAACTTCAGGGAGCGAGGGTGTTCTCCAAGATTGATCTTCGTTCAGGGTATCACCAGTTGAAGATCAGGGACTCGGATATTCTTAAGACAACTTTCAGGACCCGATATGGTCATTATGAGTTGCTCGTGATGTCATTTAGGTTGACCAATGCCCCAGCAGCGTTCATGCATTTGATGAACAGCGTGTTTCAGTCTATCTCGATTCATTCGTTATTGTTTTCATTGATGATATTCTGGTATACTCGTATAGTCAGGAGGAGCACGTGGAGCATTTGAGAGTTGTGTTGCAGAGATTGAGGGAGGAGAAGCTTTATGCAAAGTTCTCCAAATGTGAGTTTTGGCTTAGTTCAGTGTCTTTCTTGGGACATGTGGTGTCCAGTGAGGGTATTCAGGTTGATCCGAAGAAGATAGAGGCGGTTCAGGGTTGGCCTAGATCGTCCTCAGCCACAGAGATTCGCAGCTTCCTTTGTTTGGCTGGTTATTACCGTCGGTTTGTTCAGGGATTTTTATCTATTGTATCACCCTTGACTAAATTGACTCAGAAGGGTGCTCCGTTACAGTGGTCGGATGAGTGTGAGGCGAGCTTTCAGAAGCTCAAGACTGCCTTGACCACAGCTCCAGTATTACTTTTGCCATCAGCTTCAGGTTCATATACCGTGTATTGTGATGCTTCGAGAGTTGGTATTGGGTGTGTGTTGATGTAGGAGGGTAGAGTTATTGTTTATGCTTCTCATCAGTTGAAGCCCCAGGAGAAGAACTACCCTGTTCATGAAGAGTTGGCTGCCATTGTTCACGCGTTGAAGATTTGGAGGCATTATCTATATGGTGTGTCTTGTGAGGTGTTTACTGATCATCGTAGCCTCCAGCACTTGTTCAAGCAGAAAGATCTCAATTTGAGGCAGTGGAGATGGTTGGAGCTACTAAAGGATTATGATATTACTATCTTGTACCATCCGGGAAAGGCCAATGTAGTGGCCGATGCTTTGAGTAGGAAGGTGGTGAGTATGGGAAGTTTGGCGTATATTCTTATCGGGGAAAGACCTCTTGCAGTTGATGTTCAGGCCTTGGCCAACCGGTTGGTGAGGTTTGATATTTCGGAGCCCAATCGGGTCTTAGCTAGTGTGATTTCTCGGTCATCCTTGTTTGATTGCATCAGAGAGCACCAGTATGATGATCCTCACTTGATTTTCCTTAACGATAGAGTTCAACTTGACGATGCCAGAGATGTGACCATTGGTGATGATGGGGTGTTGAGGATACAGGGCCGGATTTGTGTGCCCAATATGGATGGGCTTCAGGAGTTGATTCTGGAGGAGGCCCATAGCTCACGGTATTCCATTCATCTGGGTGCCGTGAAGATGTATCAGGATCTGAGACAGCATTGTTGGTCGATAAGAATGAAGAAGGATATTGTGGGATTTGTAGCTCGGTGTCTCAATTGTCAGCAGGTGAAATATGAGCATCAGAGACCACGTGGCTTGCTTCAGCAGATGGATATTCCAGAGTGGAAGTGGGAGAAGATCACCATGGACTTCGTAGTTGGGCTCCCATGGAGTTTGAAGAAGTTCGACGCTATTCGGGTGATTGTGGATTGGCTGACCAACTCCGCGCACTTCATTCCTGTGTGTACTACCTATTTCTCAGAGCGGTTAGCAGAGATTTATATCCGAGAGGTTTTTCGCCTTCATGGGGTTCCAGTTTCCATCATTTCAGATAGAGGTACTCAGTTTACTTCACAGTTTTGGAGGGTCGTGCAGAGAGAGTTGGGTACTCAGGTTGAGTTGAGAACAGCTTTTCATCCTCAGACGGATGGGCAGTCCGAGCACACTATTCAGATATTGGAGGACATGTTGCGCGCTTGTGTGATTGACTTTGGTGGTTCATGGGATCAGTTTCTACCGCTCGCGGAGTTTGCTTATAACAACAGCTACCAGTCGAGTATTCAAATGGTTCCATATGAGGCTCTATATGGGAGGCGGTGTAGATCTCCAGTGATGGTTCGAGTCGTGTGAGGCCAGGCTTTTGGGTACGGATTTAGTGCAGGATGCTTTGGACAAGGTGAAGGTGATTCAGGAGAGGATTCGTACAGTGCAGTCGAGACAAAAGAGTTATGCTGACAAGAAGGTTCGTGATGTGTCCTATATAGTTGGGGAGAAGGTTCTACTGAAGGTTTCACCCATGAAGGGTGTTATGAGATTTGGGAAGAAGGGTAAATTGAGTCCTCGGTTCAATGGGCCTTTTGAGGTGCTTCAGAGGATTGGGGAGGTGGCTTATGAGCTTGCATTACCACCCAGTTTCTCGAGTGTGCATCCGGTATTTTATGTTTCTATGCTCCAGACGTATATTGGAGATCTGTCTCATGTTTTGGATTTCAGCACGGTTAAGTTAGATGATGATTTGACTTATGATGTGGATCCAGTGGCTATTTTTGGAGCGTCAGGTTCGAAAGTTGAGATCAAAGGATATAACTTCAGTGAAAGTGCAATGGAGAGGTTGACCTGTGGAGGAGGCTACCTGGGAGACCGAGCGGGAGATGCGGAGCAGATATCCTCACCTATTTGAGGCTTCAGGTATGTTTCTGGACTCGTTCGAGGACGAATGTTTGTTTAAGAGGGGGGGATATAATGACCTGGCCAGTCGTTTCATGAGTTACCGCTCTGTTTCCCCCATTTCTGCTTCTTTACATGTTGTTCAGCTGTATTTTATCACATTGCGTTGGTTAGTTTGGGTTCGGAGTGGTTTTGTAGAGAAATGAGACACTTAGTCTCTTAAGTTGGCCTTTTAGTTGAAAAGTCAACCGGAAGTTGACTTGTGGGTAAACGATATTGGAATTTGGTTTTTATGATTTGGATAGCTTTGGGAGATGATTTGAGGAGCGTGATCGGAATTTGTTTTGGAGGTCCGGAGTAGATTTATGTTTGAATTGGTGAAATTGGAATTTTTGGCACTTTCCGGTTGGTAGCGGAGATTTTGATATAGGGGTCAGAATGGAATTCCGAAAGTTGGAGTAGGTTTGTTGTGTCATTTGTGACATGTGTGCAAAAATTTAGGTCATTCGAACGAGGTTTGATAGACTTTTTGATCGAAAGCGGAATTTGGAACTTTTGGAATTTCTTAGACTTGAATCCGATGATGATTTGATGATTTGATGTTGTTTTGAGTGTTCCAAAGGTTGGAACAAGTTTGAATGATGTTATGGGATACGTTGGCATGTTTGATTGAGGTCCCGAGGGCCTCAGGTGAGTTTCGGGTGGTTAAACGGATCAAATCTTGTTTGGAGAAGTTGCAGATTTTCTGCTTTGTGTGTTGCAGAGCTTTGGCCTTCGCGTTCGCGAGAGGGCTCTCGCGTTTGCGAAGGGATGAGAAGTGAGGCAGTCAATTTGGCATTCGCTTTCGCGATGTTGGTCCCGCGTTCGCGAAGGGTGAGGTTCAGTGTACATCCGAACGCGATGATGATCCCGCATTCGCGCAGAGTAATTGGAGCAGCTGGGGTCCTGGTCATTTATGCTTCGCGTTCGCGCTGGGTGTGTCACGTTCGTGGTGGTCTAAGAAGATGAAGCTTCGCATTCGCGTCTAGGAGGTTGCATTCGCGAAGAAGGAATAAGCGGTCAACGGATTTTTGTGCTTCGTGAACGCGAGGCTTTGACCGCGTTCGCGAAGAAGGATAGGTCACCTGGGCAGAATGTTTTAAATACCCATGTTCGCGATTTTGGGTCTATCTTCCACCATTGTTTTAGCGATTTTGGAGCTTTTTGAGAAGGATTGAAGAGCGAATCAAAGGGGAACACTTGGAGGCAAGATTTTTTGACTCAATACTCATTCCTGTCGTGATTTCTACCTAATTAGACATGAAATTTGTGGAATCTAAAGCCTAAAAATTGGGGAGTTAGGGCTTGAAACATGAGACTTTGATTTGAGGATTTGAGGGGTCGTTTGTGGTCGGATTTTGATGTGTTTGATATGTATGAACTCGTGAGAGTCTAAGGATTCTAGTTTTGTGAATTTTATTAGAATCCGAGACGTGGGCTCGGGGGTCGGGTTTGGTCAATTTCGGGTTTCTTGATGAAATTTGATTATTTTTGCATAGGCTTCGTTCCCCTAGCATAATCTAATGTTTATGATTCTGATTTTGGGTAGATTCGACGCGAGTTGAGGCCAAGTCGAGAGGCAAGGGCGTCGCGGAGTAGTATTTCATCCGGTTTGAGGTAAGTAACGATTGTACATCTGGACCTGAGGGTATGAAACCCCAGTATTTCATATTGTTTTGATAAATGAGGTGACGCACATGCTAGGTGACGAGCGTGTGGGCGTGCACCAGTAGGGATTGTGACATGGTCCGTCCCGTAGTGGCTATTAAGCCGCGTGTTTGATTTGAAATCTTATGATATTCCGTATTTTGGAGATTTACATTATATCTTGGGTTGTACGCCGTGTTTGGAGCCTTGTGCCGACCCGTTTAGCCCCTTAGGGGTATTTTTAGTACTTTCCTCGCTCTATTTGATTTGAAAGCATATCCTCGGTCATGTTTTACCTGTTTATTGTTTAAAACTGGCTTCATTACTATACTTCTTAATATATGAAAACTGTTTGGGCTGAGTTCCCTGATTTTCACCGATATGCCCGAGTGGCCGTGACGTTAATGACTGAGAGAGGTTGAGGACCTAATGGTGAGGATTATATTATATATACATTATGGATCGGGCTTATATATATATATATATATCGGGTTGCACGCCGCAGCGATATGTATTGGATCGGGCTGCGCGACTCAGCGATATGATGCTTGGGCTGTAGGAGCCCCTCCGGAGTCTGTACACCCCCAGTTAGCGTAGTCGGCTATATATATTGGATTGAGCTGCACGCCGCAGCGATTACTATTATTATTATTATTACTATGAGATATTTATTGAGCTGGAGTGCTCAGTGTGAGTATGGTGTAACGAGAGTTGAGTCACGAGTGACTGAGAGGTTTACCCGAGGGGCTATACTTATGAGTGATACCTTGCCCAAGGGGCCTGTTTATGACGTTTTCTTTGCTTTCACTCTTCTTATTTACTGAGCGTCTACTGAACTTGTTGAATAAATGTTTCAACGGATTTTTAACTGAGACTTGAGTTTTTACGAGTTAAATTGATTATTGAATTGCAGCTTTTCGACATGATATCCCGTTGAGATTTCCTGATATATGATTTTTAAATGCTCGTCATTTCACTCAGACTTTATGTACTTTAGTTACTTACTGAGTTGGCGTACTCACGTTACTCCTTGCACTTTGTGTGCAGATCCAGGTGCTCGTGCATCAGAGTGAGAGCTTCCAGCACTCTTCCGGAGATCGCAAGGTAGCTGCACGGCGTTTGCAGCCCTGCCTTCCTCCTTCCTATCTTAGCATTTTATTATCTTAGTCTACTTTGTATTATTCAGACCGTTTTTGGCTGTACTTAGAGGCTCATGACTAGTGACACCGGATTGTTGGGCTGTGTTAGTATGTTTTGTACTGCTTTCCGCATATTTCTGTTGATTTTATATTGCATTTGAAGAATTTGAGACTTAAACGGTTCAAGAAAAATGTTTTTTATAAAAAGAACTTGATGGGGTAATTGTTGGGTTGGCTTGCCTAGTAGTGTGATAGGCGCCATCACGGCCGGGGTATTTGGGGTCATGACAACAGCCCAACTCCGACATCACAAATACAGCAAAGACAAGTCATAGCTCAGTAACTACGACAACGTTCACATTTGGTCTTAGCTAGCAAACTTCAATCAATTAGTCAAATCCTTCAAGTGATAAAAATGTTTCGAAATACTTAGTTCCAATAAATATTTTACCAAAAATAGTTTTTTAAAAATAAATATCTTTCGAATATAATTTTCTCGAATAAATAACCTTTGAATATAAGCCACCCTGTGACGCCTGATCTCAAAATCATATAATACGGGTCTCAATACCTGAACCCAAACACTTGGCATCATGTACCCTCACCACACTACATATTCATACTGACAACTCACGTACCAAATAGAGTCATTCTCACATGGAAGACAAATAAACAATGGTGTGCGTCTACACTCGACAATACCAAGAAGCCTCCTATCCGATTAAGGGGCTTAGCCACGTGCATGCTTGTGCAAATCCTAACATAGTTCATACCAGCTAGTAACTGAAAGGAATAGAACGGACAACACATATATTGTTTACACAAGGATAGGATCAATGAAAAGAACAGCTCAGATCACAGAGATAGCAACAAGGAATTCTACCAGGATATCGTCCCGTAGTCCCAAACGTAAATGTGCAGGGGGATCTATCGGAATACCAATCTGTAGTCCCAAAGTAAATATGCAGTGGGATGTACCGGAATATCGATCCGTAGTCCCAAAGTAAATATCCAGTACAGGGGGATCTACCGGGTGTCGTCCCGTAGTCCCAACTATAAATGTGCAGGGGGATCTACCGGAATACCGATATGTAGTCTCAAAGTAAATATCCAGTGCAGGGGGATCTACCGGGTGTCGCCCCGTAGTCCAAAATATAAATGTGCAGGGGATCTACCAGAGTGCCGATTCGTAGTCCCAAGGTAAATACGCAGCGCAACCAACAGAAACAACAGTTACAGCATAACAAAAAACTCGTACATCACCACAATACGTATAACAACAACAATTACAATAATACAAGGCAAGACAAGTAAATCAACTCAAGGACTGTAAATCACAAGGAAACGGTAGAACCAGCACACAAAGAATAACCACAGAAAAGAATACTGACATAAAGGGAACAGTTCAACAACGGGAAAACTAACATGTAGAGACAATCCCACGATATACAAGTCAACAAAAAGTAAATCGATACGAGTCAAGTAGTCCTAAATAAGGGCAAGTAAACAAAGATATAGGTTATCTAAACTCCTTTTAAGGTTGGACAATTTCGAGGATGCTCGATAATTCAATTTAAGGAAAGAAGATCTTAGCTTCACTTAAGACTAAACAACTTCAGGAGGAAAAATAATAATTCTCAAATAAGACAAACATGTATGAAAAGATAGCATGACAATAGGAGAGGCGAAATTCTTCAATTAAATCAAATAGGATTCAATTAGAAAATAAGAGTGAATCATGAAGCAATTAATTCCAATTAAGCATGTAGAGGTGAAACTAGTAAATAGGAAACTCAGTCATGTCAAGAACACATTCACACACAGTGAATATAAAGACCTAAGAACCCTAAAAGGCCAATTTTCCACAAATAAGTCCGAGCACGCACTCGTCACCTCGCGTACACAAACTACAATCAACATAGAAGACTCAAATCCTAAGGGGAAGTCCCCCATACAAGGTGAGGCAAGATACATACTTCAGTCCAGCCAATTCAATACACAATTTAGCTTTTTCCTTACCAATTCATCAACGCTCGGCTCAATCTAGCCAAATACGACTTAAATACATCAAACAATGCAAGAGAAAACAAACTTCAATTAACAAAGCTATGATTCTTATGCAATTTGTAAAAAGTCAACAAAAGTCAACTCCGCAGGACCGCACCTCGGAACCCGACAAAATTTACAAAAATTGAACACCATTCCGCTACGAGTTCACCTATACAAAAGTTATCAAATTCCGATACAATTTGGTCCTTCCAATCATCATTTTACATTTTTGAAAGACTTTACAAATTTTCACCAAATTCAATCCCAAATCACGAATTAAATGATGAATTCAACGAGAGATTCATATATTTTATCCAAATCCGAGTTAGAATCACTTACCCCGGTGAATTTCTTGAAAAACCTTCAAAAAATCGCCAAGATCCGAGCTCTCTAGGTCCAATATGAAATAAAACCCTAAATCTCATATTTATAGTGCACCTCTCGGATTTCCATTTCCGCTGACAGCCAAAAATCACCGCTGCAGCGAACTCCCCTCTGCGGCCGCGAAAAAGTAGCGCGGTCCGCGCTTTTGGTGACTGCACAGACAGGCCTTAGTATTTTGTCCATAACTTTCTCTACAGATGTCCAAATGATGATTTCTTTATTTTCTGGAAACTAGATACGAAGGGCTACAATTTTCGTATCCGAATCATCTCAAAATTCCTTGTAGATCAAAAGATATAGGCTTCCGAAGTCGGACCAGCGAACCTGCGGATTCTCTCCTGGAGTGCCTCAGCGCCCCAAATTCCGCTATCAGCGCTCCCTACTCTGCCTCAGCGAAATTCCATCGCCCTCAGCGGAAATCCCTTCCGTCTCAGCGAAAATTAAGCACCAGAACCATGCGTGAGTTTCGGTAATGCCCGGATTCGCTCAAAACTCACCCGAAACATACACGAGACCTCCGAAACCTCAACCAAATGTTCCTTCAAGTTCTAAAATACCATACTAACTCAATCGAGCTCTCGAATCACCTCAAACAATAACAGAAACATGAATCGCACACCAATTCAAGCTTAATGGACTTGAAACCTCATACTTTCACAACTGATGTCGAAACCTATCAAACCTCGTCCGAATAACCTCCAATTTTGCACACAAGTCACAAATGACATTACGAACCTACTCCAGTTCTCAAAATTCTATTCCGACTCCGATATCATAAAAGTCAACTCTTGGTCAACCCTCTCCATTTTCCAAACTTCAACTTTTCCAAATTCCGCCGAAATGCCTCAAATTACCCTACGGGCCTCCAAATCTGAATCGGAACGCACGCCTAAGTCCAAAATCACCATACAAAGCTACTGACATCACCCAAAACTCATTCCAGAGTTGTTTACTCAAAAGTCAAATTCTGGTCAAACTCTCACCGTTTATGTTTCGAAAACTAGAATCCTTCTTCCAATTCAACTTCAAACCCCCCGGTAACTGAATTCAACCATGCACATAAGTCGATACACATAATATGAAGCTGCTCAGGACCTTACGCCGCTGAACGGAGCTTAAATTCTCAAAATGACCGGCCTGGTCGTTACATCCTCCCTATCTTAAAACCAACATTCGGCCTCGAACGCGCCATGATTCGCCTCGAAGTCCTCAAGTCACTGAGTGCACACTTTCAACATACACCCGCGGGTGACCCCGCGTCACCCAATCCACATAAATCTGACGACACCATCTCAACTGAAATTTAGCCTTTCTAGCAATACCAATAAGCCTTAGAGCCAGAATTCTCACCTTCCATCAATTTCCAAATGACCCGATCCAAAATCCATACCCGGTATCAATCTCAACCAGCTGCATCAATCCATGACAACGCCCATATAGTACAGCCTTACAACTTGACACATCACACATAGGCCCACAGTTACATTTCTGATCACAATATTCGCCCGAAATCAAATTCAGTACCAGCCATAAGCCTCATACTCAATAGGAACCTTTTCAAACCTCCACACACTAGCGATCATACAATAACCACGAAAGCCACATAACTAAACACTCGAATCTCCAAATCACAGCTAATACCAACCGGCACACACCCCACAAGCTAAAACTCAAGAAGCACAGAACGAAAATGACTGAATATGGAAAGGGAAACATATAAGGGAACTATCAAACAAGCCCGACAAGCAGAAATTTTTCTATCAATACTAATCTACAAAACAATCTAACAAGAAAGAATTAAAGCATATAAAAGAATCACAAGGATCTCATACTGATTTAACTCCCACCGCGGTACACAGCCCGGTCTCAACACATCAAATCATATGAAATCACGAGGGTTTCGCCCTCAACTTTGAATCACAAGTAGGATATACATCAAACCAATTGGATCCTCTCGCTAAATCAATTTTGCCACCAATTACAACAAGTGCTGGCTCCCACACAGATGGAGCATAAAAATCACGGCTCGTAGCCAGAAATACTGATAAATCATATCAAGCCTACCGAAAAGGACAACATGAATTTACTACTAGTCTCATAACTCTCAACAATGAATTAAAAATAAGATAGACACGGGCTATTACTCATAGACCTCTCAACAGTGCAACATATAGCATAGTGTTAATCATGAAACACACCGATAGGGGAACTCGCCTCGATAAGTAAAACTGTAATGAAATACTGATGGTGCTCCTTTATAACAAACCGAAAGCATACCTGAATGACATCATCTGGCGCAGCCGCCTCAAGCCTACTATGTGAAACTCATCAACGGGTCGGGCCTCCCCCTCTTGGGCGCTCTCTACTCGGCTGAATACCTCGCTGTGACATATCGGCCCAAAGTCTGGGACAATCTCTCACCATATGTCTAGTATCTCCACACTCAAAGCAACCCCTCTGCTGACAAAGCTATGGGAACTGGGCGGTACGGGTACTCCGAGACCCACGAACACCTGAATCACTATGCGAAGCCTGAAGCGCGACTGAACTGGCTGACCCACAAAACGTCTACCATGTCGCACCCGGCCTCCAAAATAAGGACCAGCAGATCTCCCCGGTCTACGACGCCTCCTCGCCTCCTCAAACTCTCTCTCCAGATCTCGTCTGCCCTCTCTCTAATGGCCCTACCTATCCTCTCTCGCCTGGCCTCGCCTAACCTCTCTCTCGAGCCAGCATGCTCTCCACCCTCCTAGCAATACTCATGTTCTGTTGATATGAAATACCTATCTCCAACTCCCAGGCCATGCTAGTCCTGATGCTGGGATGGAGTCCCTTAGTAAACCGGCGGACCCTCTCCCGAACAGTAGAAACCAAGGTCGATGCACGTCTGGTCAAATCACTAAATCAAACGGCATACTGTGATACTTACAAAGTGCCCTGGTGCAGCTTCTTAAACTACGCGTGCCATGCATCCCGAAGGGACTGAGGTACGAACTCTCTTAAAAACATCTCTGAAAACTGAACCCATGTAAGTGAAAATGACTCGGCCGGGCAACCCAACTCATATGCCCGCCATCACTGATAAGCCGCTTCCCTAAGCTAGAACGTAGTAAAAGCAACCCCACTCAACTCAACAATACCCATAGTGCGGAGAATGCGATGGCACTCCTCCAGAAAACCCTGTGCACTCTCTAAAGCCAAACCACTGAATGTAGGAGGGTCGTACTTCTTGTACCTCTCAAGCCTAAGCTGCTCTTCTTCAGATGTTGCTGCCCTAACTACGGGCTGAGCGGGAACCACAGGCTGCACCACCCTGACGCCTAGAACCTGACCAACATGAACTTTCTACTCTAAAGGATCTCTAGCTGCGGCACGTACTCCTTGTCGGCCTCTGCCTCTGCCTCTAGCGACACCTGCTCCGGGAGCAGCGTCATCGATAATCGTAGCTCGTGTCCTCACCGTCGGTGAGAGAATGGAAGGATAAAAGTTCAAACTCCGATATGAATAAGCTCGCACGATAGGAATGAAAGAAGTGAGATTGTCCTAATAGTTCCGTAGCCTCTCGAAGATAAGTACATACATCTCCGTACCGATCCGCAAGACTCTACTAAACTCGCTTATGACTCGTAGCACCTATGAACCTAGAGCTTTGATACCAACTTGTCACGACCCAACCTTCCCTCCATTTGGGTATCGTGATGGCACTTAGTCTTAGGGACTAGGTAAGCCTAACTCATACTGAAATACAATAATAATAAATGGAGTTTAACAGATCTCGAAGCAAAAATCTCTACAAAATTTTATGATTCCAAAAACCCGGTGGTGCAAGTCATAAGCTCTACAAAGTTTCGCTACAATTTCTAAACATAACTGTATGGAAATAAGTACAACAGTGTGAATACAATTATAGGAAGGTGACTCCGAAGCCTGCGAACGCAGCAACAGGTTTAACTTGAATCTCCACAGCAACAGCCCACACAGCTACTGACGAACAATACCAGGATCTGCACAAAAATATGCAGAAGTGTAGTATGAGCACACCCCGGGGGTGCCCAGTAAGTATCAAGACTAACCTCGGTGGAGTAGTGACGAGGAACAGTCGAGACACCCACTATTTTAATAAATTGAACAAGTATAAGTGTAGAACAACAGAAAATAATATCTATATAAGGACTACGCGATATGGCTAACAACACAGTAATTGCAATAAGGAAAGAAAACAGCAAGTAATAGCGGGACACCATAATAAGAACACGGAAAAATGAATGGAAATACAACCCAACTCCGAAATCACAAATACAGCAAAGATAAGTCATAACTCAGTAACTACGACAACGTTCACATTTTGTCTTAGCTAGCAAACTACAATCAATTAGTCAAATCCTTCAAGTGATAAAAATGTTTCGAAATATACTTAGTTCCAATAAATATTTTTCCAAAAATAGGTCTTTCAAAATAAATATCTTTCGAATATAATTTTCTCGAATAAATAACCTTTGAATAAGTCACCCTGTGAAGCCTGATCTTAAAATCATATACTACGGGTCTCAATACCTGAACCCAAACACTTGGCATCCTGTACCCTCATCACACTACATAATCATACTGACAACTCACGTATCAAATAGAGTCATTCTCACATTGAAGACAAACAAACAATGGTGTGCGTCTACACTCGACAATACTAAGAAGCCTCCTATCCGATTAGGGTGCTTAGCCACGTGTATGCTTGTGCAAATCCTAACATAGTTCATACCAACTAGTAAATATAAAGAATAGAACGGATAGCACATATATTGTTTACACAAGTATAGGATCAATGAAAACAACAACTCAGAACACAGAGATAGCAATAGGGGGTGTACCAGGATATCGTCCCGTAGTGCCAAACGTAAATGTGCAGGGGGATCTACCGGAATACCGATCCGTAGTCCCAAAGTAAATATGTAGGGGGATCTACCGAAATACCGATCCGTAGTCCCAAAGTAAATATCCAGTACAGGGGGATCTACCGGGTGTCGCCCCGTAGTCCCAAATATAAATGTGTAGGGGGATCTACCGGAGTACCGATCCGTAGTCCCAAAGTAAATACGCAGCGCAACTAATAGAAACCACAGTTACAGCACAATAGAAATCTCGTACATCACCATAATACGTATAACAACAACAATGACAATAATACAAGGCAAGACAAGTAAATCAACTCAAGGACTGTAAATCACAAGGAAACGGTAGAACCAGCTCACAAAGAATTACCATAGAAAAGAATGCTGACATAAAGGGAACAGTTCAACAACGGGAAACTTAACATGTATCAACAATCCCACAATATACAAGTCAATAGCAAGGAAATCAACACGAGTCAAGTAGTCCCAAATAAGGGCAAGTCAACAAAGATATAGGTTATCTAAACTCCTTTTAAGGTTGGACAATTTTGAGGATACTCGATAATTAAATTTAATGAAAGATGATCTTAGCTTCACTTAAGACTAAACAATTTCAGGAGGGAAAATAATAGTTCTCAAATAAGACAAGCAGCTATGAAAAGATAGCATGACAATAGGAGAGGCGAAATTCTTCAATTAAATCAAATAGGAGTCAATTAGGTAATAAGAGTGAATCATGAAGCAATTAATTCCAATTAAGCATGTAGAGGTGAAACTAGTGTATAGGAAACTCAGTCATGTCAAGAATACATTCACACACAGTGAATATAAAGACCTAAGAACCCTAAAAGGCCAATTCTCCACATATAAGTTTGAGCACGCACTCGTCACCTCGCGTACACGAACTACAATCAACATAGAAGACTTAAATCCTAAGGGGAAGTCCCCCGCACAAGGTTAGGCAAGATACTTACCTCAATCCAACCAATTCAATACTCAATTTAGCTTTTCCTTTACCAATTCATCAACGCTCGGCTCAATTTAGCCAAAGACGACTTAAATACATCAAACAATGCAAGAGAAAACGAATTTCAATTAACAAAGCTATGATTCTTATGCAATTTGCAAAAAGTCAACAAAAGTCAACTCCTCGGGCCCGCAACTCGGAACCCGACAAAATTTACAAAAACTGAACACCCATTCCGCTACGAGTTCACCCATACAAAAATTATCAAATTCCGATACCATTTAGTTCTTCAAATCATCATTTTACATTTTTGAAAGACTTTACAAATTTTCCCAAAATTCCATCCCAAATAACGAATCAAATGATGAATTCAACGATAGATTCATGTATTTTAGCCAAATCCGAGTTAGAATTACTTACCCCGATGAATTTCTTGAAAAACCTTCAAACAATCACAAAGATCCGAGCTCTCTAGGTCAAAATATGAAATAAAACCCTAAATCTCGTATTTATTGTGCACCTCTCAGATTTCCATTTCCGCTGAAAGCCAAAAACCACCGCTGCAGCGAACTCACCTCTGCGGCCGCGAAAAAGTAGCGCGGTCCGCGCTTCTGGTGACTGCACAGACATGCCTTAGTATTTTGGCCATAACTTTCTCTACAAATGTCCAAATGATGATTTCTTTACTTTTCTGGAAACTACACACGAAGAGCCACAACTTTTGTTCTTGAATCATCTCAAAATTCCTTGTAGATCAAAAGATATAGGCTTCCGAAGTCACACCAGCGAACCTGCGGATTCTGCCCTGGAGCTCCTCAGCGGCCCAAATTCCGCTGTCAGCGCTCCCTACTCCGCCTCACTGAAACTCCATTGCCCTCAGCGAAAATTAAACACCAGAACCATGCCTGAGTTCCAGAAATGCGTGGATTCGCTCAAAACTCACCCGAAACACACCCAAGACCTCCGGAACCTCAACTAAATGTGCCTTCAGTTCCAAAGATACCATACTAAGTCAATCAAGCTCTCGAATCACCTCAAACAATAACAAAAACATTAATCGTACACCAATTTAAGCTTAATGGACTTGAAACCTCATACTTTCACGACCGATGCCGAAACCTATCAGACCTTGTCCGAATAACCTCCAATTTTGCACACACGTCACAAATGTCATTACGAACCTACTCCAATTCTCGGAATTCCATTCTGACTCCGATATCATAAAAGTCAACTCTCGGTCAACCCTCTCCATTTTCCAAACTTCAACTTTTCCAAATTCCACCAAAATGCCTTAAATTACCCTACGGGCCTCCAAATCCGAATCCGAACGCACGCCTAAGTCCAAAATTACCATACGAAGCTACTGACATCACCCAAAACACATTCCAGAGCCATTTATTCAAAAGTCGAATTCTGGTCAAATTCTCACCGTTTAAGTTTCAAAAACTAGAATCCTACTTCCTATTCGACTTCGAACCCCTCGGTAACTGAATTTATCCATGCACGCAAGTCGATACACATAATATGAAGATGCTCAAGACCTTACGCCGTTGAACGGAGCTTAAATTCTCAAAACGACCGGCCGGGTCGTTACATGTTGTCATAAAGTCAAGCAAATTCACAACTGAGAGGTCTCTTGCGTGCTTATTTGCTGCATTTACTGATTCTACAATATTCGATGTCATGGTCACGGTTCATTTGCCTTGTAATGCGCTCGGGACCATTTATCATATCCAATATCCATCTATGTTTTCACTCTACTATCAATAGCTTCTAACTCTGCCATATGCCTATTGAATTTTTCAACAGTGTATGCTCTTGCAAACGCAAAGTATACTTCTTTGATTTGTTTTTGGCTCTTTTTGAAGTTCGTCTTTTTGTTGTTCAACAAATGGAACATACATGCAAAATGAGGGACTTCTGGATAAACAATTGAAGCTGCTCTCCATATACCATCATGCCTGTTTGATACAATGCACATTCCCTCTCTTTGTCTATAGGTTTCTCTGAACTGCATGAAGAAACACTACCACGATGCATCATTTTCCGAATCAACAATTGCATATGCAAGGGGTAGAATTGTCGTGTAAAACCAAAGGAAAAAGTATTAGTTATAACTCACAATGTTAATTTATTATTTCATATAGCAGTATAGTCATAGGTAGGTGCATGTATGTAGCAAAATAATTATATAGTCTATTGGTATACTTGTATACCATATTGGTATAATATGATATTTGAAATTTTATTTTGCTTCTTTCACTAAATGTGATTGGATTGCATTTTTAAAATAGTAATATACATCAATTATTCAATACTGATTCTGAGGCAACTTTTTTTCTTATCCTCTGCGTCATGTGTGGAAGCCGTGAGTATGATCCCTCTATATATTGACTTTAAAAAACTTCCATCAACTACAATTGTTGGCCTATAATAGATCCAGCCTCTAATCCATGCATATATAGCTATGAATGCATACAAGAAGCTCCCATCTACTTCAGTGTGTAGTCGTGTCACTGATCCTGGGTGAGCGTACTCTAACATGTAAAGATATGTTGGTATTTTATTTTATGACTCACTTGGTGTTCCTCTGAACAATTGCATTGCTTTTTCTTTTGATCTCCATGCTTGCATGTAGCTTAAGTACATACCATATGCTTTTTGGATGACCCTTTGATATCTGTTGGTGTATATATATATTTTCGGGTCAACAAATTTATCTTGTACCACAGCTGCAACAAAAGTCGAGACAGCTTGCTTTTGTGAACAACATTTCTTATCATTTAAACAATTGTGGAGAGAATTAAAATCCGTCACTATGAAAGATTTGATGCTCTCAGGCTTGATGCTTTAAGTCTCAAAGTGCATCTTTCATCCACGCATTCAAGGGTATTCCTGTTTATAGTACAAATACAGTTATGTATCATGCTTTATTAATAAAAAACACACACATAAATCCGTACAATTCTATACTCACATATTATACTCATGTAGCATACTTATAAACTATATCAGTATCATATTTTACTGATAAGAAATATCGACAAACCAGCACAATTCTATACTGAAATAGTATACTGATTTAGCATACATATATACTATATTGGTATCTTATTTTACTGATAAAAACAAACACACAAAACTGTACAGTTATACTCGCATAGTATACTGATATAGCATACGTATATACTATATCAGTATCGTCTTTACTGATAAAAACCACAGACAAACCAATACAATTCTATACTTGCATAGTATACGGATTTAGTATACTTATATTGTTACACCCCATGTTTTCGTACATAAAAGTACGCCATAAGTAAATTGATGGACGTTCGGGAATGAGATTACTTTAAAATTATAAGCATTATGCTATTTCAAACAAGTGATGAGTAAATTCGTGAAGGTGAGAGGGTAAGCAAATCGAAGAAAATAAATTTCGTCGAAGTTTGACATTTTGGGATAAAATATGGCCCGAGCTAAAATACTCGATATTTATGCACTAGTACCATACAAGGTATCACATGGCCATGATAGTAAGGTGTATAAGGTATGTTAAAAGTGATTAGTATTTTAAGTAATTTAAGATAATTCTTAATTATGTGGGTAACTGGTTAATTATTGAACTAATTGGGGATTACCAAGTTAATTAAGAAGTTGAGGGATAATTAATTAAAATCTTTTTGGATAAGCCTTGAATCCCAACGTGGCAGCAAGACATAGTCAAGCAAATGACTCTTTGTTCACAAAGCAAGGTGGCAAAGTTAGATAAATTTTTGTGGCCAAGTCTTACTAAGTGGCTCGCACACTCAAATATTAAAAGAAACCTCTCTAATTCATTATTGAATATCTACAAAGCTCAAAGAAAGATTCAACAAACTCATTCACAAAAGATGAGATGTTAGCGACGTGATTTTGCTACAAAATCACACGAGACTATGTAATGTAATAGCAACGGGATTTTGCGATTCTAAGGGAGTGCGGTGCAATCCTTCTCAGGAATATCATATGGATTTTCTCCCACTTCCATCCACCGTTGTGTGTCATCGCAATTAATATGTGTTAGAGGGATTGTCAAGGGAATCGGCTCAGGTATGTTAAGTCTATCCGTTCTTTCTTTTTGGCATGATCCATACGATACAAACGAAACGAGTAAATGCACAACTTACATAAATGACTCTATTCATAGAAGTACTAGAGATGCCCATATTCTTGAATTTTCATGTGTCATATTATTCTATCATCTGTTCATGGGTCTAAGAAAATACGTAAGTTGATTTTATGATATTAATCGGAGGCATAATGGTCTTATGACACTCCAAGAGATTTTATTGACGTACTTCTCATGCATTGCATTCATGTACATTGACCCATGACCAGATGGCGTTATATATGCGTATAATATGTATATATGTGTATATGGGATATGGGAAAAGGTTACGGCGTTATATACGCACACCACCTGATCAGCTGGTATACGTTGATGATTTTGCCCACAATGACCGAGATGATATGATGGGATGCCCTCAGAGGCTTGATGAAGTTATGAACACATGTACCTATGTACGACATGACATTCATACGCATATGCATGACACTATAAGTATTTCATGATTTATAGAATTATCCTGACTTACGGGTTGAGTCATTTACTCTATATTTCTTTCATGTCTTTTATGTACTTATTTTATGTGCCTTACATACTCGGTACATTATTCGTACTGACGTCCCTTTTTTCTAGGGACGGTGCGTTTCATGCCCGCAGGTTCCGATAGACAGGCCGAGAGTCCTCCAAGTAGGCTATCAGCTTAGCGGAAGATGTTGGTGCGCTCCATTTGCTCCGAAGTGCTTGTTTGGTTAGTATGATTTAGACGCGTATTGTTTGATATGGCGGGGCCCTGTCCCGACCTTTATGTTAAGTATGTACTATTAGAGGCTTGTAGACAGATGTCATGTACACGGATGCTTGTATGGCCTTGCCGGCCTATGTTTTGAGTTTACAAATGATCATGTTGGCCTTATATGCCCTTATATCACATGTATAAGTCTTTATATCAGGTTGGGTCGTCCTATATTTAGCATTTCCCTATGTTTATTCTGGTTGGCCCATGACGGCCCATTTGGCTCATTTCCCAATGAAATTACAATAAGAAAGATATGTTATGTTGGTACTCAGTTAAATAAGGTACCGGGTGCTCGTTGCGGCTCATAGGTTTGGGTCGTGACATATATACTATATCTGAATCAACTTTTACTGATAAAAAAACACAAACACAAACCTATACAATTGTATACTTACATAGTATACTGATATAGTATAGTGATATACTATATAGGTATCATGTTTTACTGATAAAAAACACACATACAAACCAGTAGAATTCTATACTCACATAGTATAGTGATATAGCATCCGGATATACTATATATGTATCACATAGTTTTTTACTTGAAAAGATGCATACGAACCTTCCTAGGCATGATTTATTAATCTGATATTGACATTTTTCTCTAACGGCATAGTGTTTCATAATGAGAGCCAGCATGTTCGTGTCTTTGTAAATTTGTCCTTTTTAACTTTTCGATGAAATTGATCAGTTATGATGTTAGCATCATTAAGTTCTATACCGGTTTCATCTCCTTCTTGCACATCAAAAGTACTAATTATATCACTGCTTTCAAATTGTGCAATTTCTGATGATATTGTAGCAACATCGAAACTGGAGGCGCTAGCAGCTATAGTATTCTTAGCAAATGATACACATAGTGGGAGTGTTGTCATCCTTGCACTTGATTTTTTCAATTACATGCAAACACTAACACTCATATTGTTGCAAATTGTAATTGGTGGATATCCTTGAGCAATATCATACTGAATAACTATTGTGTTACTGTCCTTTTGCAGTTGCTTTGCAATTTATCTGAGAAGTTGTTCAAATTTCCAACAGGTCTTTATTAGAATTGCATCAATATGAATGTTTATGAACTTATGCTTATCATCCCATTCTCCACTATGCTGCAGCAGAATTGATAGTTTCCATGATCCTGAAATTATAACTATTTTTATGTATAAAACTGATTCTCGGCAATGCAAATTTCAACGGTGTTGATGTCTAATACTGAATTTCAACAGAAGATTTTTCGAATCGGAAGTTTGAGCGCTAAACTTCTGTAATTTGCGAGATCAAAATTGGAAAAATAAGATGCGAATTTGAGCATCAAAAGTTTTAGCATCTTCGAAAGTCAAATTAGCTACTTCTACAAAAGTTAAGGACAAAAACTCGAATTTTAAAGAGAAATCAACATCTTCGCTTTGTTTTTTCAAGCTTCCGACCTTCAAATTAGGGTGGGGATCTTCAACAGATGCTGGTGGAAATCTCAATTTTTGTGCGCTAATTTTCTGAAATTCTGCCAAATTTGAGCAGCTTTTGCTTTTTTATGAGTAGGGCATTAGCGTCGGATAGTTATTTTGAGATACTCGTTTCTTTATTAAATGGGTAGAGGATTATAATTATTTATGGATAGATCAGAGTAAATATTTTAACTTTTATAGGTGCTCATGTCTTTTCCCCTTCAATCTTTAGATAGTAATCGGGCCTTCACTTTGGACCAGCAAGTTTCAGCACAACCGCATCAAGTCCAACTCCAAAAACTAACACGTCAACAAAGAGTATGCAGCTAAAGCAAATGTTTCTCAAAAGAGATGCAAATGTCTTTCTGCTGATTTAGTGGGCGTTTGGACACACGAATCGTAAAATTTCGGAAAAAAGAAGAATTTAAGTTGAAAATAATATTTGAAAATTAGAGTTGTATGTAGACATGAATATATTTTTGAGCTGTTTTAGAATTTTTGTGAGTGTTTTGAAGTCAAAATTTTGAAAAAATAACTTTTTGAAGTTTTTCAAATTCTAAAAAATTCCGAAATTCAACTTCAAGTGAAAATTAAAAATCTCATAACCAAACACTTGTTTCAAAAAAAAAAAAATTGAATTTTTTTTCAAAAACAGGAATGTTTTTGTATGGCCAAACGGGCCCTTAATTTCACTTATAGCTAATTGATAATCAAATACGGTAGCGAGGATTCTTTATCTTTTTTATTAATAATCATATTAATCTTATTCCATCAAAAATTTTAGTTTCGTCCATAAAATAAAATAAAAAATTATATCATCAAATGAAATCTTATCGAATCTTATCTTCCAAATATGAAAGTAAAACTTAGCAGTTGTGGACGGGAGAAAAGAAAAAGAATTTCACATGAATAAACTCTGCAACCTTCCTTCTGCTTCTTTTTTTTTTTCCCTAGGAGATAAGCGTGTAAATTATCCAAGACTAGAAGCAACATTCCCTAATTCTTAAACACTACTAAAATTACGTACAGACAATCCTAAACTAAAGTCTCTTAATTTGAAAGAGTACAAAAATGCTAGCTTACTAATTGATTCATTATAATTCTAGCCTAAAAAACGAAACAAGTATATAGAAAAACTAACATTTTGCGTCGTCCTACGCGTGTTAATTGACCATGTTTGTTTAAATTATAATAAAATTAAACGTTATCAACAATATTCATTATTTACATCAAGATGTGATAACAACAGCCAACGTACTACTTGTGTACATGAAACTAGGGATCAAGTACGCTTGGACTATTAATCTCTTTTTCTACGTGTTACTAAGATGGATGATCCATGGAACTCGTTTCTCTTGTTATGTTTATCTTGAAAATGGTAATTATAATTAAATTTAATTTTGTGGTTCTAAAAATACGTGATCTATTTTTATGCTAGTTGTTGAGCAATGGATGCTGAGGATTAGAAATCAAGATTGCAGCTTAGAGACAATGTGATAATCGAACCAAATAGCTGGAGATCAGGGCCTCGAGCTTGCTTATTCGGGCCCTCGAGGTCGAGTTGGACGACCGACTTAGAGCGATCGAAGGAGGGTTAATACTTTACGAGAGCTATGATGATGGCTCTTTATGATCAACGATAAGCACTAGATGAAGAACAATAAATAGAACACAGTGAATGTAAGCAATAAATTGAAGTAAAAAGCTTAAGAGAATATGTTAGAGAGCAGAGAGAATGTTCTTGTGTATTTTGTATTGAGCAACCGATTATCCACAAAATGACAAGGATTCCCCTTTATATATGAGGGGAACATAGTACAAAATGCATTAATTACAAAGATATGGGGCAGGTATAGCCACTTAATGCCCTGATACGGGTTAGAACTAGACCTCTAGGCTTTGTCAGCCCCAGTCGTGCGCCTAGGGAACTTCCTACTTTTCTACCATAACCGTCGACCTGTGACGCCTCGAGGTTCGACACCGATGACCCTCGGGATAAATCTCAAGCGTAGTCTCGAGCCTTTGGGAAGCTTGCTTACGGAGCGTTTGTAATGGCCAAAAATTGGACCCTCCATTTTTACCGCATACAGATAGTCCCCGCGTTTCTCAGAGTGGAGCGATAAGAAACGACTTTGATATCCATCTTTTCGAACTTTTAGTACGAGACTTAGCCCTTTAGACCCCGCGATAGATCTTGACGGGGGGATTTGCCTGGAAGTTCGGGTTTAGATAGTACCTCGAGGTCAAACCCATATGAGTTGGTTTTCAGAGCTTATCTTCTTTTGAGTGTGGTTCTCGAGATCGGGTAACATCTTGAGGCTTAGGATGATGTTAATGGCCCCTTGGAGCATATCCCCTTCTTGGCGGAGATCTTCGAGATCGGGTACCATCTCGGGCCGTGTAGTGATGTCATTGGCTTTTCGGAACCTATCTCCTTTTTGGTGGAGGTCCTCGAGATCAGGCACCATCTAGGGACTTGCAATGATGCCAATGGCTTCTTAGAGCCTATCTTCTTTTTGACGGAGGTCCTCGAGATCGGGTACCATCTCGAGGTTTGGTCGATGCGGGGGTCTCTGACCCCAAGGCATCGTATGGTGGCGTCAAGTGTATGACATGGTTACAAAATGACTGAGGCGATTTCGTTGGCACATTTTCCCAAAGCTAGAAATGTCTCAGTTAGCGTTTTTAAGTGGCCTCTGAGGCAGGCGGATAGTCGCTGTTTTCTCCATATATAGGGTTGTGTTCCTTCTTTTAGGGATTCTGCTATTCGGAGCAGTCAGCCTCCTCTGTAGAGCTTTCCTTTCCTGTGTTAAGGCTTTCACTATTTCAACTTTGAAGGCTTTGCTCGGATTTTGTAGTTTTACCACAGTTATGGATGCCACACCAAGGTCCGCTCGGCGAGGAGAAGGGAGTTCCTCCCTTGGAGGCTTTTTGAACCAAAATGCTTGGGGTCATCGGGAGTATGTTTCGAAGTTTATTTCCTTAGTAGGAGAGGAGCATCTTGAGTTAGTGAGGAGAGACTGTGGATGGGGGGGAAAAGTAGTATTGCAGGTACTTTCCCCGAGAAAGAGTTTTATGGATCATGTTGAGGGTTTTTGAACGTATACACGTACCCTTTCACGTTAGGCCCTCCTGATAGGGTTGTGCTTGATTTCTGTCAGAAATACCGGGTCACCTTGGCACAGATTCACCCGTCATTTTGGCGGATAGTATTGATGATAAGGTTCTTTGCGGAGAAAGCAAGGCTTAAATTCACGCTCAGTCATCTTATCAAGCTGTACCGGCCCTTTCATCATCGAGGTCTGCTAACTTCATGATGCCAATCCACCACACCTTTCGTTGCTGATGATGAAGAAGATGGAGATCGGGAGTGGATGAGCCGATTAATCCGAGTACGGACCATTGATATTATCCCTGCGGAGTTTCTGCCGTTCCTTGAGGAATGGAATTTTACACGTAAGTGATATACTTGTGTCTTCGTAGTTTTGCATGTGGCACAGACAGGTTCCGTTAGTGCGCCTTCCTTTCCCTTTCTGTAGCAATTTCATGGACGTCGTGCGAGGTCCCCGACCTGAGGACTGGACTCGAAAGCTGACGACTTGCTCGACTTACAACGAGCGTAAGTGGCGAGTTTTGTCAAAGGGAAGATGGGAGGCCAAACACCAGAGTACGCACTGTGTGATTTGCTCATTTAAGGACGTTTTTTACGCACACTAACCCCATCACCGTAGGCATCGAGGAACCCTTCAGAGGGAGACCGTGCCCTCTTGGAGGGGGAGAAGGATCGCTAGCTTCTAGGCTGCGGAGCGACAATAATAAGCAAAAAAAGGGCTTTCACAGGGTGACGGCGCTTTCAGCAAGACGAGTCCATGCCGGTGGCTCGGCGAGAATGTGTCTTCCCCCCTCGAAGGTGCCATCGAGGGATGCTCGAAACCAGGAGCCGCATACGCTGAGCGATCATGTCCTTATCTGGTGGGGTTCTTCTGGGATAGATGGAGCCGGATTAGTACATTTGCGCTCAACTTTAGAGGAAGCTCAGCGGCTTTATTTAAAGGTGAGTTTTTTGCCGTTCGTGTTGATTTTATAGTCTTGCAGTTTTTACTCTCTTGTCGAGTTTCTCTTTCATAGGCTTTTAATAAGCTCAAGTGCGAGTTGCTTCGTCGTGAGGCCATACTGCGAAAAGCCGTGGAACGGGAGAAGTCCCTTAGGCTTCTTTGCGATAAGAGAGAAGACGAGTTGGCGCACTTGCGGTACGAGGCGAGTCGAAGCCTGAACTACAAAGCCTACCTCGAGGAACAGGTACTTATGGCTTTATATGGGGCACATGTTCCCTTTTCTATTCCTGAGGCTGAAGTTTCGTGTATTTTAGCTGCAGAAGAAGACCGGAGACCTGGAACGCCTGAGGAGTGAAGTTGGTCAAGCCAAACGTGAGTACGTTAAGTTAAAGGTTCGGACGGATGCTCATACTGTAGCGGATAAAGGTGCTCTGGCTAAAGCTTCCGTCCTCGAGGTTCGACTCCGATTAGCTTGCGAGAACAGTTTGGTCCAAACAGATATGATTACGGAGCTTGAGTCCGAGCTTTTGAAGGTAAAAGCCGAAGTTGTGGATGCCCGGGCCGAAGCCGTAATGAGCCAAACTAAGGCTGATAAGAAAGTGGCGGTCTATTTGAAGGACGCTGTCGTTGCTCGAGCTAAGCTGAGAAGGGTTCTTGACCGCGAGAGCAGGAACAAGGAATATGTTTGATGTAAATCTCGAACGGAAACCCTCGAGAAGATCCATGCTAGGGGCTTTGACCTCCTGGAAGAGATGAAGCGGGTGAAAGCGAACGAACACGGCGCTAAGTCACTTTTGTCCAATGCTGAGGATAGCAAGGATGGGGTCATCGGGCCATAGTCCCCAAGGGGGACGTAGATTTCCTTTTCTGGTTCTGTATATAGTATTTTCAAAGTACGTTGTAAGTGGAGCTTGTATTCTTTTACGTACGTGTACAAAAACAAATCTTTCGACTTTGTTTTTTATGTACCTTTCGATGTTTGTTAGCCATCAAAAAGAACTGGTCTTCGAGCTAAACGGAACCCTTAGATTCACAGTATGGCCCTAGGGCTTATTCGGCTGGCCCGTAGGCTCTTACGCGCTTTGGTCGGTACGACCTTTTAATGTAAGGTGGCGTCTTAGGCTCTTATGCTTTCTCCCTTGGGCGTAATTAGTTTAACTGTTTTGGGTTCAGTCTCCAAGTCGGGTTCCGACTCGAGCTCGTTTGACCCTTAAGTTTTTGAATTTGAAGCTGGTTCTTAGGCTCTTACGCTTTAGGTCGGCACGACCTTTTATATGAGCTGGCGACAGTGGCTCTTACGCTTTAGGTAGGTACGACCTTTTATGTTAGCTGGCGACAGTGGCTCTTATGCTTTGGATCGATGCGACCTCTAAAATAGGCTTTATTTCTCCCTCGATAAGGATTTCTTTGGAATTGTGTTTGCCTGACTCTTCGACGGTTCGGTAAAACCTCGATTGTGAGTCGTTATATGGCAATTATCGAGCACCTTGGGATTTTTGGCTCGGTTGTTGAGTATCTCGAAGCCTGTATTTAGGAGCCTACATGGTCGAAGCTCTTTTGCCTATGTCGAGGGTAGCATGTTTAACCGGTTCTTTTCGAAATGTATTCGAAGTAATTGAAGGCCTGTGATTTTTTAGCGACGGTCGGGCGTCCCCGAGTCGCATTAGTTTTGCTGGTACAGCCTTGTGACCGTAGTCATTGTGTTTGGCCGGAGCCTTTCAGTCCCCGAGTGAAGTAGTTTCGGCGTCTATATCGAGGGTATGCCTTTTTAGGGGTCTTAAAAGTTTGATATATAGCCTTAACTTTGAGATCAGGTTTATGCCTTTAGTAAGGTCTTACAAGTTTTACATGCCTTTGACGTCTTACAGTTTTTGTTGTTGCCTTATGTAGGTCTTACGAGACCGAGGTTGGCCATATGTGGTCTTATGGCCTCGGGTTTTGATAATTTGATGGGGGTGGCGATTGGCGGCAGTCCTCGAGTCATCGAGGGTTTCTTGGCTCGGGATCCATCACTTGTAAACTTGGTGTTACCTCATTGAGGGCTTGCAATTTTGGAGTTTTTCGACCCGGGGGTCGTGTGACCTTGAGTTTTTCGACGCTAGTCCCCGAGTGTTCGGGTGGTTTTTGGCTCTGGAGTTGTTTTGTGATCTTTGCGTTGCTTCATCGAAGGCTTACGAGTTTGGAGCTCCGACCCGAGGGTCGCATTGTTTCGAGTTGTTGACGCCAGTCCCTGAGTGCTCGAGACGTTTTTGACAGAGGAGCCATTTTTGCAAAAATTGCCAAGCTTCTCTGAAATGCAAAATGCTTTTTGAAAGTATTCTTTGATTACTTGGTACAAGTATACATGTCTTGGCTGTTAAGGGCTCAGTTATTCTTTGCGGGCACGGTTCGTTCGACCGTAAGGCCCGGTACATTGTTTTCCTATTGAGACCCTCTTCAGCGCATCTTGGCTTCTCTGAGTAAGTGACGTTCCAAGGGGATGCCCCCCTAGTATTCAAGGTTGATTGCAAAGAAACCTTGAATACTTGTTGAGTTTCCCTTAGGTAGCATATAGATGTTGCCTCGTTAAAAACCTTGCCGGTAAAACCCTTCTTGGGATAAAAACCCGGTCAAAGGAAAAGAATGCAATGCATGCTTTTGAAACCTAAGGCCTTCAAGTTGGAAAGCGCTTCAGCTATTTCGACCGAATACCTGCACTTAGGTTACTATAAGATGTAATTGACAAAGGGAGGCGATCATACCTTAGTGCCGACGGTGCTTCTGCCCTTGATATGTTTCGATCGTTTGTCACGAGGATGCGGTACGGTCCTTTGCCTTGGATGATGTCCGAGGCTGTAGCTCACTTTCGCTATTTCATTGTTTTCTTATCCTTTAGCTCCTTTGGTGGTGGAGATATAGGTGTTTTGGGTTGTGCCGGCCATATTGACTGGTGGGGTGGATTTCCCTTTCGTTGTTTCACTTGCTGTGTTGAATTCGTCGGGGACTCGAGAGGCAGGCATAGTTTGGTTAAGCAGCCCGAGTTGCTCTGTCTCCCTCGACCTGACAATATTATTCGAGCTACCCGGATCCACAAGTACACGTTTAATTTGAAATGTACTTACAAGAAAAGAAGTTACCAGTGCGTCGTTATGGGACCGAGATAGAGTCTCGAGTCCGTAGGTTCCTGCAGGGCACAGACACCTTAGAAGATCGTATGGATGACATGCTGCGGCTCATCTGTTTCATTCTTTCTGGTCGCCTCTCTTTCCCGGAACTTATTTTTGGCTCGGTCGCTGAGGAATTACCGGAGGTGACCTTTGCTGAGTAATCGGGCCACTTCTTCCCGGAGTTGTCGGCAATCTTTGGTCCTGTGACCGTGCGTGTTGTGAAATTCATATACTAAGTTATGGTTCCTTTGTGAAGGGTCCGATTGTACAGGTGTTGGCCACCTGGTGTCTCTGATTTTACTGATGGCGAATACAATGTCCGAAATATCGACATTGAAGTTGTATTCCGACAAGCGGGGTGCCTCCGCCGGCTCTGCGCGCCTATCAAACCTGGCTCTGACGAGTCCCCGAGGGTTCTGCCCTCGGCCCGTTCTTTGATTATTCCGATGTATGTCGCGCCTTGGGGCATTTCTCCCATCTTCAATGTATGGCTGGTACCTTTCTTTGTTTGGCTTCGGCTCCTTCGCCAGAAGCCTGCTTGGATATACCGAGCCTGAGGGGGCTCCTAGTTGGTCGTCTTCATCCCTGATCTTTGATTTGTATCGATTGTGGACGTCCGACCAAGTCACGGCCGGGTATTCGACTAGATTCTATTTCAGCTGTTTTGAAGCCACCGAGCTTCGTTCATTCAGACCTTGAGTGAAGGCCTGGACTGCCCAGTCGTCGGAGATCGGTGGTGGTTCCATCCGTTCCATTTGAAAGCGAGATACGAACTCTCGCAACATTTCATTCTCCCTCTGCTTGATCTTGAAGACGTCAGATTTCCTTGTTGCTACTTTGATGGCACCGGCATGTGCCTTTATGAAAGAATCCGCCAGCATGGAAAATGAATCTATCGAGTTTGGGTCCAGGTTGTGATACCACATCATTGCCCCTTTAGAAAGCGTTTCCCCGAACTTCTTCAGTAGGACGGACTCAATCTCGTTGTCCTTTAGGTCGTTGCCCTTCACTGCACAAGTGAAAGCAGTAACGTGCTCATTGGGGTCTGAGGTTCCGTTGTACTTCGGAAGGTCTGGCATTCTGAACTTCTTCGGAATGGGTTTCGGAGCCGCTTCCTGTGGGAACGGTTTTTGTACGAACTTCTTGAATCCACACCTTTCAGGATCAGGGGTGCGCCTGGGATTTGGTCGACCCTGGAATTGTAGGTCTCGAACTTTTTGTCGTTAGCTTCTATCTTCTTCTCGCCCGACTTGATCCTCTTTGTGAGGTCCTCGAGCACCTTTACGATAGCCGGGTCGACTGCCGACCCGTTGTTGCTTGACCTCCCTAGTATCTGCTCGGCTGGGGGAGCCGTTCCCGGTGCTACCGTGCTGGGAGTTTTCTGGTGACTTTGCAGCTGAGCGATCGCCAACTGTTGTGCCTGTACAATTTCAAAAATAACGTGAAGGCTAACCTCTCATTCTCCCCTAGCCGGGGTTTTTTGAGCTTCTTGCTGATCTTCTTGGTGTATGCTCCTGTTGGTGTGGGAGCTTATTTCGACGTGTTGAGCGTTGCGCGAGACCAAGTCCATGGGAATTGATTCTGGTGCATTCTCAGGGTTTTGTGGTGTCATAACAACACCTGGGACATCAACACCATTTTCCCCATGGTCTTCAAGGTCGATGTTTTCACGTGCGTTTACTAAGTTAGACATTTTGACCTGAAATCAAAGATCTTGGACAAGAAAAAGTGTGAAAGATAAGCTTGTGCTACACAGTTAAACCAGCAAGAAAATAATCACTATTATTTTTAGCCCCACGGTGGGCGCCAAACAGTTTACCTTGAAAATGGTAATTATAATTAAATTTGATTTTGTGGTTCTAAAAATACGTGATCTATTTTTATGCTAGTTGTTGAGCAATGGATGTTAAGTAGAGGATTAGAAATCAAGATTGCAGCTTAGAGACAACGTGATAACCAAATAGCTGGAGATCGGAGCCTCGAGCTTGCTAATTCGGGCCCTCGAGGTCGAGTTGGACGACCGACTTAGAGCGATCGAAGGAGGGTTAACACTTTACGAGAGCTATGATGATGGCTCTTTATGATCAATGATAAGCAATAGATGAAGAACAATAAATAGAACACAATGAATGTAAGCAATAAATGGAAGTAAAAATCTTAAGAAAATATGTTAGAGAGCAGAGAGAATGTTCTTGTGTATTTTGTATTGAGCAACAGATTATCCACAAAATGACAAGGATTCCCCTTTATATATGAGGGGAACATATTACAAAATGCATTAATTACAAAGATATGGGGCAGGTATAGCCACGTAATGCCCTAATAAGGGTCAGAGCTAGACCTATAGGCTTTGTCAGCCCCAGTCGTGCGCCTAGGGAACTTCCCACTTTTCTACCATAACCGTCGACTTGTGACGCCTCGAGGTTGGACACTGATGACCCTCGGGATAAATCTCGACCGTAGTCTCGAGCCTTTGGGAAGCTTGCTTACGGAGCAATTGTAATGGCCGAAAATTGGACCCTCCGATTTTACCGCATACATATTACTTCAACACTACGCCCAAATGTGATCGAAAGAAATTACAAGTGACCATATAGATACTTATTGTACTATATGTATTTATGTGTTAGTAGTTGTTAGTTGTAACTAATACACTGGTTAGTTAATAGTAGTTGTGATGTGAGGTGGGACACACGTGTCTATATATATACATATACATATCTGGAACCTTCAATAACAATAATACAATACATTTTTCATCTCCCCAAATGTCTGTTGCTTTCTCTCTCGCAATTGCTCTCATGGAGATCATCACAGATCTCCATTGCTACTAACCTTGAACTCTCTTTATCTTGACATGGTATCAGAGCACATGAGCTTGTAATCCTCGTCTCTTCTAGCCAATTCCCGATTTTCATATCTAATTTTTCCGTCTTTGCCCTAATTTCTTCAATAACTTCGATTTGTCCTAATTTCAATTTAAAATCGCACAAAATCAGTGATTGATTTTTCTTTCTTAACTCCTATCCCTCAAATCCTCACATTCTCTCGTTCAATTTCATCTCCTTTCCTTTAGATGGATATTCTCGATCAAAATGTCCCGTCTAATGTCAATACACATGATGTGATGTTGTCGTTGCCGATGGAGTTACTAATGTTGGAGTTGACATTAACAACCCTCTATACCTTTATCCGTCTGATAACCCTGGGGCTGTGTTAGTCTCTGTTCCTTTCAATGGAACTGGATATCGTTCGTGGCTGCATAGTGTTGTGCGAGCTTTATCCATTAAGAATAAGCTTGGATTTAATAGCGGAGAGTGCAAACGACCAGATTCTCAGTCTGCATATTATCGTCAGTGGGAGCGATGTGACAATATGGTCACCTTATGGATCCTTAATTCCCTTTCAAAGGACATCGCATATAGTGTTGAGTATGTCAATGATGCTGTCGAATTATGGACAGAATTGGAAGATCGTTACAAGCAAACTAATGATTTTGATTGTATCAGGTTCAGAAAGAAATAAATGACTTGACTCAGGGAGCACTCGGTATCACGAATTACAATACCAAAAATGAAGAAACTTTGGGAAGAATTGAGTAATCTGAGTGTGAAAACACAGTATTTCCTTTGTAATTGTGGTGCCAATGAAAAGTTATACAAGGCAGAACAGGATAGGCGCTTGATTCAATTCTTATGAGACTGAAATAAGATGTATAAAATGGTGTGTGGAAGCATTTTAATGATGAATCATCTTCCTTCATTAGCACAAGATTTTTCCTTACTCATTTAGGATGAGAAGCAGAGAGAGATGCGACCCTCCAATCAACTGGTGTTTGAGTCCACATCTTTTCATGTAAATGCACAAGGAAATGCCAATTTTAGAACGAGGGAATGCTAACTTTAGAACAAACTATCGTGCAATCAACAAACCCATTGGAAGTCGAACTTCGTGTCCCTTATGTGATTATTGTAAAATCATAGGATACACTAAAGATAATTGTTACAAACTACACGGCTATCCCCAAAACTACACTCCATGTCCCAGAACTAATACCAAAGGGAAACGTATTATGGCTAATGCACATGTTGCACCTATTGAGGATTTGTCTGTTAAGGAAGATGCATCAGGCTCACAGGACAACACGCATAATTTGGCAACTATTGGAATCATAAAGGAGCAATATGTTCAATTAGTAAACCTGCTTCAGCACCTTCAGAGTACCAATAGAGAGGACTCTACGAACACTCACCTAAGTAGTGGAGCAGTCAATTTTACAGGTATTATGGCTTACCCTTCTTCTGTTAGTCATGGCAATCATTGTAAATATTTCGGAACTATGTCTGACACATGGATAGTGGATCCCGATGCTTTACACCACATGACATACAATAAATCTCTTTTCCTTGAAACTAGGCCTTTGTCCTATCCTCTGTTAGTTGCACCTTCCAAATCGCTATAAGGTGAAAGTGGCAGAAATTGGTAGTGCTTCTTGATGTCGCCCAAACTCATACCACAAATATATGTTGTGAGATGGTCGAAGCAATAATAAAAACCCAACGCAAGTCGGGGTCGAATCCAAATGGAGTTAGATATGGGATTAGGTATGTATCTAGACTAGGTATATGATGTGCCCAAGATTGCACTTCCACATATTTGGTTGTTGCTTTCTACTTCTAATGATTATGCTAATGTTTGCAACTGAAAAGCTAAGAAACAATATTTTTGGTGTTGTTGTTTTTCAAGTTGATAGAAGGTGTAGGGTCGTGACTTCCACCTAGGTAGTTACCTAATGGGTTGTAAACTCTAGGGCAAGTTTGATTGGTCGGGGTTGTAACATAGCAATCACACGCAATTACCCACTCAATACCTCTCGATAGTTAGAGTGATTTTGCCCAATTTGGCTTTCTCAAGTCCAAATGGGTATTGCACGAAACAAGTGATAAATGCTCAAGTCGGGTCTTACTATCTCTAGATTCAACCCTTTAATTGTGGCTATCAATTTCTTAACTCACCCCAATTTCTTGTTAGCCAAGTTTACCTAGACTTAGTCTATCTTTCTCAAGTAGAGACTAAGTCAATTAGGCATGAATCAATGTTTGCAACAATTAATTCTTGAATTCAAGCAAGAACTAGGCTAAATATCAATAACTCAATCACAAACAAGCCCTAAATCAAACACTCATTAAGTACCCACACTAGGGTTGGGTCACAAACTAGAAATTTAGCTACTCATGGAAAATGCATAAATTAAAGAAGAAATTAAGAAAAAATCCATAATAGAAGATTAAGGGAAGAAAATCTAATGTTAAAATGCTAATCTTGTACAATGTTACCCAATACAGTAAGTAAAAACGGCTCAGGTACTCCCCCAAAACAAAACTTAACCTAAAAAAGATAAAAAGTTCTATATATACTAAGCTGAAAATGTCTGACAAAATTTCCCCTGCGAAGGTTGTGCGGCTGCACAATTATGTGTGTATACGGCAAAATCGGATGGTCCAATTTCCCGTCTTTTAAGCATATCGGAAGATCGACTCAAAGCCTCGAGGCTGCAAAGATGCGCTCGAGTCTTCTCCCTCGGGGCCCATCGGCACCCGGCCTCGGGAAGATATTGATCGGGGCTAAAGCAGAAGTAGGAGTTCCCTAGACACGGCTAAATCTGTCACAGCTAAGTTTGACAAAACATAGCCAGGCTATTCTGAGCCCTACTTGACGCGTCATTTCAGCCGTCCCAACCCCACACCTTTACAGCTAATGTGTGCCTTACCGTATAAACTTCTCCCCTTCTATATAAAGGGGATTCTAACTATTTTGTAGAGGACTGAGGTTGCTCCAAAGACTCTATATGAAATATACTCTCTCTCTTTCTCTCTAAGATACTCTCTCGACACTGTTGTTCTATCCTATTATTTTCATACTTGTTTCATATTCATTGCTTGTTTATTGCTTATCATTGGCTATAAGGAGCCTCCTTTAATATTACTGCATCTGTTAGTCCTTCCCCGATTTCCCCCGATAGCTCGAGCCCGAGCTCGAAACTCGACCTTGAGGCCCCAAATCGACCAGCTCGAGGCCCCGAACGGCTATCTCTCGGTTCGATTATTGCTTTATTTAAGCTCGTGTCTCACCCTCAAACTACACACTCACAACATCAACTGCTCCACGACTAGCATAAAAATGGATCACGTATTTTTAGAGTCCCATCAACAAATTTAATTGTTATTACCATTTTCACGGTAAATAGTTTAGCACCCACCGTGGGTCTAAAAATAATAGTGATTATTTTCTTGCTAGTTTCGTCACATAACGCAAGTTATCTTTCACACTTCTTCTTGTCCAAGATCTTGGGTTGCAGGTCAAAATGTCTTGCTCGGTGAACAGAGTTGAGAACAACAACCTCGAAAACCACGGAGAAAATAGTGTAGCAGTTCCAATCGTCGGCGCGCCACCACTGAACCCCGATGATGCGCATTGATCGATTCCAGGGGACGCGGGTTCATAAGACGCACAGCAGGTCGACGAAACCTCACGCACTGACAGAAGCATAGAACAAGACGACCAACAAGAAGCCCAAAAAACCCCAGCTCGGGACGAACAGGAAGTTAGACTTCATGTTATCTTTGAAATGTTGGAGGCACAACAACTGGCTATCGCTCAGCTGCAAAGCCATCCAAAAACTCCCAGCACTGTAGCACCAGGAACAACTCCCCCGACCGAACAGGTACCGGAGAGACTAAGCAATAATGGTTCGACGACCGATCCTGCTATCGTAAAAATGCTCGAGGATCTTTCTAGAAGGATCAAGTCGGGCGAGAAGATGATAGCCGCCAACGACAAGAAAGTCGAAACTTATAAATCCGGGTCGACCAAATCCCGAGCGTGCCCCCGATCCTGAAAGGCGTAGACTCGAGGAAGTTCATGCAGTAGCCGTTCTCGGAGGAAGCGGCTCCGAAACCCATCCCAAAGAAGTTCAGAATGCCGAAACTCCCGAAGTATACGGGACCTCAGACCCCAACAAGCACATCACCGCCTATACGTGCGCAGTAAAAGGCAACGACATAAAAGACGACGAGATCGAGTCCGTCTTACTGAAAATGTTCGGGGAAACACTCTCAAAGGGGGCCATGATGTGGTACCATAATCTAGCTCCCAACTCCATAGACTCATTTGCCATGCTGGAGGACTCCTTCATAAAGGCACACGCCGGTGCCATCAAAGTAGCAACAAGGAAGTCCGACGTATTCAAAATCAGGCAAAGGGAGAACGAAATATTGTGAGAGTTTGTGTCTCGCTTTCAAACGGAACGAATGGAACTACCCTCGGTCTCCGATGACTGGGCGGTAAGGGCCTTCACTCAAGGCCTGAACGAGCGGAGTTATGTGGCCTCGCGGCAGCTAAAGAAAATCTGGTCGAGTATCCTACTGTAACCTAGTCGGATGTCTATAACCGATACCAGTCAAAGATCAGGGTCGAGGATGATCAATTGGGAGCCCCTTCGGGCTCAGTATACCTAAACAGGATCTTAGCAAAAGAGTCGAAGCCGAACAAAGAAAGGTATCGGCCATACACCGAAGACAGGAGAAACGCCCCGAGATGCAACCCACCTCGCAGCGACCGACCGGTCAACCGAGGGCAGAACCCCCGAGGGTTCATTAATAGAGCTGAATTCGACGGAAACACAAGGACAACAGGGGCACCACGCCTATCGGAGTATAACTTCAACGTAGACATTTCAGACATCGTGTTCGCCATCGGCAAAATCAAGGATACCAGATGGCCCAGGCCTGTACAGTTGGATCCTTCCCAAAGGAATCATAACTTACTATGCGAATTTCACAACACGCATGGCCACAGGACCGAGGATTATCACCAGCTACGGGAAGAAGTGGCCAGGTTACTCAACAACGGTCATCTCAGAGAATTCTTGAGTGACCGAGCAAAGAATCAGTTCCGAGGAAGGGAGGCAGCCAAGAAGAATGAAGTAAACGAGCCACGACATGTTATTCACATGATATTAGGAGGGACCGACGCTCCTCAAGGACCCGTGATGAGAAGGACAAAAATTTCCATCACCAGAGATAAGCGAACCCGGGGATACGTACCCGAAGATGCCCTCACATTCAGCGAGGAGGACTCCGAGACACTGTCTCAACCTCACAACGATGCACTAGTAATCTCTTTCCTCGTAAATACATTTCAGATAAAACGTGTACTCGTGGACCCAGGTAGCCCGGCCAACATTATCAGGTCGAAGGTAGTGGAGCAGCTCGGACTACTAGACCAAATCATGCCTGCCACTCGGGTCCTCAACGGATTTAACCTGGCAAGCGAGACAACAAAGGGAGAGATCACTCTCCCGGTCAGCGTGGCCGGCATGACTCAAGACGTCAAATTCCATGTCATCGAAGGAGACATGAGGTACAACGCCTTATTCGGGCGACTGTGGATACACTGCATGAGAGCGGTATCGTCTACCCTCCACCAGATAATGAAATTCCCAACAAAAGATGGGATTAAAACCGTCCAAGGGGAGCAACAAGAAGGGAAATTTTCACAGTGCACGACGCTGCACCAGCGCCAATGTCTCCGCCCTCGAGAGAGCCTAAGGACAATCAAACTACATCTTCGGCCAAGCCCGATTGAACACAACGGAGGACCGTACTAAATCCTCTCCGCGAACAACAGAGGCGTACCAGACCTCAGAACGTCGCCAAACGCATCTCGCGATAAGGTATAACCATCTCCCTTTTCAGTTTATATTTCATATAATCCTTTTATACATGCACTCAGTTAAAGCGGTCAAATACGCACGCCCAGCCCGAAGACCCTTAGGTCTTAAAGACATCTGTTGAACTCTTTTCCTTCGACCGAGCTTTTTGTCCCGAAGAGGGTTTTGCCGGCAAGGTTTTTAACGAGGCAACACCTATATGCTGCCTAAAGGGGAATCCAATAGATCCTTAAGGCTTCTTTTGCTATCAACCACGAGCGCTGATGGACACCCATTAGGAAGGTCGTCCGCTCAAAAAAGCCGAGCAATGCCAAATAGGATCCCGATGAGAAATACCAAACAGTCGAATGAACCGTGTCTGTACAACCATGCCTCGATGGAGGAGGCACATGTATCAGTGTCAAATAATCAAAGAATGCTTTTTGCCAACATGATTCATGCTCCAAGGAAAACCCAGCATTTTTCGCCAGAACAATTTCTCCATCAGAAAACGTCCCGAATACTCGGAGACTAGCGTCGATAACTCGGCACTCGCATGACCTCAGGGTTGAAACTCCAGACTAATAAGCCCTCAACAAGGCAGCACGTAAATCATTAACTATCTCCAAAAAGAAAGCGTCCCGAATACTCGAAGACTGGCGCCGAAGAACTCCGCATACGTACGACTTCAGGGTCGGAATCTCCAAAGTCGTAAGCCCTCAATGAGGCAATCTTGAGCTCACGAGTAACGACTCTCAAGCCAAAACGAACTCGATGACTCGGAGACGATCGCCAATCGCCATTCAGTAATGAACCCGAGGCCGTAAGACCCCGAGCGGGAAGACTCGATCTTGTAAAACTTGCACAAAGAAACAACACAAACTATAAGACCTTCAAGCAAGGCATGAATCATACTTGCATCAAGTATCAGCAAAAAACTGTAAGACCTCAAAAGGTATGAAAAGTTTTGTAAGACCTTATTACAGGCATAAAATCAATCTCGAAGTTCAGGATATATATCGAATTTGTAAGACCCCTGAAAAGGCATACCTTCGATATAGACGCCTAAACTATTATACTCGGGATCAAAAAATGGCTCCGGCCAAAGATAAATGACTACGGTCATACGGCTGCACCAGCCAAACTAACGCGACTCGGGGAGGCCCGACCGTCGCTACAAAATCATAGGCCATTACTTCGAATCTACTTCGAAAAGAGCCGGTTAAACAGGCTACCCTCAACAAGCAAAAGAGCTTTGACCATGTCAGCTCCAAATTATAAGGCTTCGAGCTACTCAGCCTATGAGTCGAGCCTTACGAGGTGCTCGAACATTGCCGCTAACGACGAGAAATCGAGGTTCTTCCCAAACCGACGACGGGTTAGGCAAAATCATCGCAAAAGTCCTTAACGAGAGGAAAATAAAGCCTAGCGAGCCTCAGGGCCGCACATACGCCTAAGGGCGAAGCGTAAGAGCCATTGTCGCCAGCCTAACGAGCCTCAGGGCCGCACATACGCCTAAGGGCGAAGCGTAAGAGCCATTGTCGCCAGCCTAACGAGCCTCGGGGCCGCACATACGCCTAAGGGTAAAGCGTAAGAGCCAATGTCGCCAGCCTAACGAGCCTCAGGGCCGCACATATGACTAAGGGCAAAGCGTAAGAGCCATTGTTGCCAGCCTATCGAGCCTCAGGGCCACACACACGCCTAAGGGCGAAGCATAAGAGCCATTATCGCCAGCTTACATAAAAGATCGCTTCGATCAAAGGCATAAGAGCCGTTGTCGCCCGCCCAATACAAACGTAAAACTTGAGGGTCGACTGAGCTCGAGTCGTAGCCCAACTCGGAGACTGGATCCAAGAGAGTTAAAATGTAAGGGCAACCGGCCCATGCAAACATAAAAAGCTCAAGAAATATATGAGCTCGAGTCGAAACCCAACTCGGAGACTCCACCCTAAACAGTTGGGCAAAAGCATAAGTGCTCAGAATGCCTGCTTACACTAAAGGTCGCAACGACCGAGCATGTAAGAGCCCACGGGCCCGCCTAATGAGCCCTAGGGCCATACCACGGATCGAATAAATCTCACTGACTCTGAAACTAGTCCGCCTGGCCATAAGCGAAACAAAAGAAGGTACAGAAGAACAAAAAAGCCGCAAAAGGGTTTTTTCTTTTTAGGTACATACGTGGAAAAATACATTCTCCATCTGCAAACATACTAAAAAAAGATACTACGTACGGGATGGCAAGGTCTACGCCCCGCCCCCGAGAGCTATGGCCTATCGGCCTCATCTTCAGTATCCTCGGCATCGGACAGGAGTAACCGAGCATCACACTCGTTCGCCCTCGCTCGCGCCAACACTTCCGAGAGAACAAAACCCCTGGCACTGATTTCTTCGAGAACCTTTCTCCGAGATTTGCAACGCGCATATTCTTTGATCTTCTCTCCATGATCAAGGACCTTCTTCAACTCGGCTTGAGCATCGGTAGCGTCCTTCAAATGAAGCGACATCTCCTGATCGGCCCTAGTACCGTTCAAAACTGCTTCAGTGCGAACATCAATGATCTTAGCCCTAACCTTCTAAAGTTTGGATTCAACCTTCACTATCATATCCGCTTGAACTGAAACGTTGCCACGGGCTAAACGGAGATGGACACCGAGGGCCGAAAACCTAGCCGATGCATCTTTCTCCTCTGAAGCTTGGACCTGCGCCCGAGCTCTCAGCTCGGTACAGTCATTTTTGATTTGTTTGGCCTCGCCCCTAAGACGCTCCAAGGCCTCCACCTTTTTCTACAGCTGAGATAGACGAAGAGTTAACCTTAGAAGATAAAAAGCAAAATGCATACTCAACCAGGGCAGGAAGTTACCTGCTTTGTCAAATAGCTCTCATAATTCAGGCTCCGATACACCTCACATCGCCAGTATGCCAACTCAGTTTCCTTCTCCTCGCAAAGGAGCCTAAGGGATTTGCCCTCATCCAGAGCTTTCCGGAGCCTAGCCCCATGACGGAGCAGCTCAGACCTAAGCTTGTCAAAGGCCTGCAAAATGAAAAACTCGGTAAGAAAAGGAAGACACAGATTTAGGAGGCCTACGACGAAGCTCACCTCAAAATGAAGTCAGAAGACTTCCTCGAAGACCGAGCTCATATCTGTCGATCTAGCCCCCTCAGCCTCGGAAGAGTCGGCCCTGGTCGAAACACGACCGTTCAAAGGAGACACCTTTCCAGAACTAGTTACCTCTGGCACGATAGGCTCGGGCAATGTTCCCGTCTCAACGGTGCGACCCCGTATCGCCTCACCACAAGCGCCATCTCCCTGCAAGTGCATTTCCAGCTTATCACTGTCATACTTTGGCCCGAACGCCGGCAACCCCTCCTCCTCTCTGGAGGGGCACAGCCTCGCCTTCGGAGGCTCTCCACTACCTACGACATCAAGGTTAGTACATAAAATAGGGAGAACGTCTCTCCAAATAAACAAGGGACAAGCAATATACACACGCACCATGACGTTTTGCATCCCACCTGTCCCGAGATGCAACTAGCCACCTGCGCTCGTCGCGAGTTGAGTGGGTCGCCAGCTTCTGGACCCAGCCGGGTAGATCAGGAACTTTGCCTGGCGCCCATGAAATCGCTGCAGAAAGGAAGGAAACGCAATTACGAGATTAGCTTTCAACATGAACGAATATGGGAAAGCACAAGACGTTCCACTTACGCATATAGTTCCATTCTTCAGGGAATGTCATAAGCTCCTCAGGCGTAAAGTCGGCCATCCGGACCCGGACGAACCGACTGGCCCACTCCTGATCTCCGCCTTCATCGTCATCAACAACAAAAGGCGTGGACAAATGGAACCTCAAGGTTAGCAGACCTCGATGGTAAAAAGGCCGGTACAGCTTGACAAGATGGCTAAGCGTGAATTCAAGCCCCGCCTTCTCCGCAAAAAACCTCATCATCAACACAATTCGCAAAAACGACGGGTGTACCTGTGCCAAGGTAACCCGATACTTTACACAAAAATTGAGCACGACCCTGTCAAGAGGTCCCAGTGTGAAGGGATACGTATATACCTTCAGGAACCCATCGGCAGGGTCGGCAATACCTTCATCCGGGGAAAGCACCTGTAGACCTCCTCCCCCCATCTGCAGTCTCTCCTCACCAACTCAAGGTGCTCTTCCCTTATCAAAGACGTAGTCTTCAAGTTAGACTTCCGCGGATCTTGAGCACTGTGAGCGGAGCTCTCCCCTCTCTGATAAGCAGAACTAGAGGTGCCAAAGCGGAAACCTGCACAAACACTCTGGTACTAAGGTAACGAAGGGCTCGACGCTGAAACAGGAGGAAATATCTAATAAGTGGATCTCCCAAAAAGCGAAAGCGACCCCATATATACGCGGAAACAGCAACGGTCCGCCTGTCTGAGATATGCCCCGGGAGGTCAATGACTTTGAATGCCAGTCTCGAGGCAATATTCGACCTCGAGGACCTCCATCAACATAAAGCTAGGCTTCAGGATGCCAGCAAACACCATCTCCAGTCCCGAGGCAATACTCGACCTCGAGGACCTCTGTCAACATGATTCTAGGCTCCATAAAAACCTCCAACACCATTATGGGGCCCGAGATAATAGCTGAACTCGAAGGAACCCCCTAAGGGGAGGAACAAGAAATTCGAAGCTCCGCCCGGAGAGGCTCGGCCTCAAGGCATCGCCAAAATTCGGTAATCTGTCATCTAGGACCTATCTACACCATCTTAGGAGGGTTATCTTCGACAAGTTTGAGGCAAATCTGCAGGCGTCCTAAGCCAACTTCAATCAGACACCGCCATCAAGAACTCCAAGTCTCAAAGTATTATCTCTATGAGACTCGAGGGTCCCGATGGCCTGGGTCTATCAGACCAGTTCGAGCTCGGTCCGAGAAGCAACGTTGGGCTCGAAAAGGAGCCATTTCTATCAAACAAAGCCGAGAAAAATACTCGCGTTCGAGCTGAGTGTTGATGATCGGCAGCAGAAGAGTACATTCAGGGTCCTCACAAAAAGCAAAGGAAATATAGCAACCATCAAAGGCAGAAGTCAAAAAATATCTTTATATTTATGGGAATTTGCTTACAACGGCCCTCGAGGGGTCCTTACATATGATTACAAAATCTCACAAAGGGTCCCTACACAGAAGCAAAAAGGCAAAAATGGGATACATAGCGAAAAAGCAAAGACCTAGCCTGCCCTCGAAGATATACCCGCAGTGGCAGCATCTCTAGACGCCCTCAACAAACTCGTCCCGGTCCCTCAAAGTAGCAATTCAAAGAAGCACTTCATAGGAGAAGACGAAGAACAAAATAGGAGGAGCAGGAAGGGATGAAAAAATGCCATAGCCCGCCGAAGGTCGAGGACCTTCATCGGCCAAGAGAGCGTCGGACCGACAACGAACTTGTCGGGTATTGACCCCGCTTGCACGGCTACTTCAAACCCGCTTCTTGGGGCATTGAGCCATGCAAGCCACCAGCCAGGGGCGGAGCGCTATGCCGGGCCAAGAAATGAAGGTGAGTATCAGTGTATAGTCCGAGCCCCCTCATGAGCAGCAGTGTATAGTCCAAACGACTTTCTAAAAAATGGAGGAAGACGGCCCACCATGTGTCATCACCTCGAGTCAATAGTGGCAGCAATAACAGCCGTAATAACAACAGCAGCAACGTCGAGACAGTGTAATCTTGTTCGGCATAGAGAAGCTCGGACAAGTAGCCACTACACAGCCGATAAGAATACTGCCACACGACCTTAGGGCCGTGAATCCCGAACATGGAAGTTAACAATAGAAGAAGATGGTGAAAAGATGATGAAGAACAACGGACGAGTGAACGGAAAAAGACACTTAGCTGAAGAAATACCATCAAACTTCATCCATTTATAGGGAGAAATCACACGGTCTTTGATGTCTTCGAAAGACGGAACGACAACAGCAATCAATGCGTTCTTGAAAACCGAATCGACGGCGGTACTGCCACTTAGAGGAACGAGAATCGACAGTGCATTGAATGATGTCGAAAAGACAAGTCCAAGGGATTTCCCGGTTGTCACAAAGGCTCACGTCATAGGCTACGTCACCGATATGACATCGGCGCAGGGAACTTAAAGAGTTGGCCATCAAATTCGTTTCCTATCACCTCGATCTAGGAAACGCGGAGACTATCTGTATACAAAAAAATCGGAGGGTCCAATTTCCCGTCTTTTAAGCATATCGGAAGATCGACTCAAAGCCTCGAGGCTGCAAAGATGCACTCGAGTCTTCTCCCTCGGGGCCCATCGGCACCCGGCCTCGGGAGGATATTGATTGGGGATAAAGCAGAAGTAGGAGTTCCCAAGAAACGGCTAAATCTGTCACGGCTAAGTCTGACAAAACATAGCCAGGCTATTCTGAGCCCTACTCGAGGCGTCATTTCAGCCGTCCCATCCCCACACCTTTACAGCTAATGTGTGCCTTACCGTATAAACTTCTCCCCTTCTATATAAAGGGGATTCTAACTATTTTGTAGAGGACTGAGGTTACTCCAAAGACTCTATATGAAATATATGATAACTCTCTCTCTTTCTCTCTAAGATACTCTCTCGACACTATTGTTCTATCCTATTATTTTCATACTTGTTTCATATTCATTGCTTGTTTATTACTTATCATTGGCTATAAGGAGCCTCCTTTAATATTACTGCATCTGTTAGTCCTTCCCCGATTTCCCCCGATAGCTCGAGCCCGAGCTCGAAACTCGACCTCGAGGCCCCAAATCGACCAGCTCGAGGCCCCGAACGGCTATCTCTCGGTTCGATTACTACTTTATTTTAGCTCGCGTCTCACCCTCAAACTACGCACTGACAGCATCAACTGCTCTACGACTAGCATTAAAATAGATCACGTATTTTTAGAGTCCCAGCAACAATTTAATTGTTATTACCATTTTCACGGTAAACAATGTGTGCGGTCCGCACATTTGAGATTGACTGGTCAATTGGGTTTACTGCGGTCTTATAAAATTGGATTGCGGCCGCACTTTATTTAATTGTGTGGACCGCACAATTCTGAGTGCGGCCGCACACTTGGACTTGGGCTCTCTGATTCTCCTTTTCTGCGGACCGGACAATTATGAGTGCGGCCGCACTTGACAACCTGTGGCCGTACAGTTATGGTGCGGTACGCATTTCTTTATGGCCCGAAAATACAAATCTCTGAACTTCATCTTCTGTGGTCGCACTAGTATTATGAGGTCTGCATGTTGTATGGGAATTCTATCAGAGGCATCCTTATGTCTTGCGGCCGCACCCAATATTGTACAGTCCGCATTGTTCTCTTTTTTTGCCTTATTTTGGTCCTTGTCCAAAATTACTCCTTCTTGAGTTGATTTTCATTTCTTTGGCTCATATTCCAACACTCCTTCAAGAAAGCACGTTTCATTAGTTTTCGGGAATACCTTTAAGCAATTTTGAGCTAAAACGAAAGTAAAAGAGTGCAAATAAGTAGTCAAAATCCGTACTTATCAACTCCCCCAAACTTAAGCTTTTGCTTGTCCTCAAGACAATAAGGTAATTTCCATCTCCACAGCACAAGAACTATTTTTGCTGGCCTAAGGTGAATCAATCACACATCAATTGGGACCAACAATTACCCACAACACGTATGAATTATCAACAACGCAAGGATTTGACTTTTTGAGTACAACAGTTTTAATGTGACACCAGAGCATCAAGAGTTGAATTTATTTATCAAGGAAGCTCGCTCTTTCATGTAGGTCATTGTGGATCTCAAACTCCTCCTCCTCTACTCTCCGTTAGCATATCTCACTTTAGAATGTAACACTCGATGCAAGGATTGTGAAAAGTTCGCTCATCTCTCTCAAAAGAATGTCACAAGTCCAGCTCTAAGTTCCATAAGCTTGCCCGTCATGTATATCACCACTAATGCAAGCTCACTCAACTTGAAATCATGTAGGGATTTTTCGGGATGTAATGAAGGCTTTTTGGATCAAGGTAGGAATTGATGGAATAGAATGGGTTCATCTTTCCTAAAGCAATTCCTGTTCTCTTTTTGGCTCATACTTTGTCGACTCTTTGAGTCAATTTCTTTTTCCTCGGGGGAACTAGAGAGACGTAACGTCACTCTTTCTTGGTCATGACATTCATTTTTTTCCTTTTCTGTTTACTCCATGACATTCATCATTGTTTTCTTTGAATCCCTTCAACTTTCTACTTTATTCACTTTCTTTTTCGCATTTTCTTTCTTTACTTTGCCTTCCCTTTTCTTCATTCCTTTCTATTCTTTGTACCTTTATGTCACTTTCAATCTCCTCATCTCTCCCCAAACTTATGTTTTTGCCAATTTTTTCCCATGAATGCTAAGGAAAGATCGGGTGCCAAGAGAGGGTCATTACAAAATAGATAAAGGCTTGTAACGTGGTTATTGAAAGAAAAAGGGCTTAGGCTCAAATGGGTTGACTAGGGATATCACATTGGTAGAATATGGAAGATTTAAAAATTCAAATTGGATCAACGAGAGCCTACAATCATTTCTCAAGCCAAGCTACACTTAGAATTTCGCCTAGAAAAACATTCGGGCCAAGTTCTAGAATATTAGCACGGGTACTTGGACTTGAAATTCAACACCTCACCTCTCACGCTGCTGGATTACTAAAGAGAACAAAGTCGAGGGACCACAACAACCGTAGTTAATATTGAGAATCACAAATGGCTCAACTGAATAACTTGATGACTATATAAGTCAACACAAGAGTCAAAAGGTCACAACTAGAGCTATATTCTGCCAACAATTTATTTTTAACCATAAGGTCGTAGGTAAATGTGTTGGTACCAAGTGAAACATGCTTGAGACCCTTTTATTCATTTCTACTATTTTTGCCTAAACATTAAAGAAAACAGACTCAATCCCTTAAGAAAGTTGTCACACCATCCATTGTTGGGAAGAGCCACCCGGTTCACACAAAATCCACCTTTCGAAAGAACCATGGCATTAACAAAACCGAAGGCTTATTGATCACTCAAACGTAAAAAGAAGCTAACAAATCCAAAAGAAACTACTAAAGTAAATAAGAAGTTATACTACTAAGAAAGACAAACTAAAGAAGCTATGAAATAAACCACCGAAAGTAAGACAAATGAATATACAAACCGACGGCAAAATGAATATATGCATATGGGAAGTAAATATATACATCAAATGAAAGGGAAGAATATATACATAACCAAAGAGAAAATAACGATAAAAGAAAAAGAGTATAAGAGTTATTACAGGCCAATGTCAATAAGAAATCAATCAAAATAGAGCGACCCCATAATAAAACTAAGCATTGTCCCAAATGCTTAACAAAAATATGAACAGTGAAGGGTAGAGAGTTAACAGAACTCCCTATGTGGTCTTAGTCTGCATGGCATCCACAGCACCCTCACTCTCCTCTAACTATGTCTCATAATCACCTGGCTGAGGGATAACAGGGTTACTGAGCATCTGGAGCATCTCCTCAGCGGTGTGGGCAGTAGTAGCCGGCTCCTCAGATTGGCCGGCTGCTGCCTTCGATGCCTCGGGTACTACTGGTGTTGCGGGCTCCATAAGCAGGTCAAGTGGTAGATCTCTTGCAGATGCTATCTTGGCAATCTCTTTTCTCAACTTCTCCACTGACTTCTTCGACGCCTGAGACTTCCCCATCTTCTTTGCTTGCTTTCCCAACTCCTCAATGACTTCCCCATGCGCCAGCAGAGTCTCCACAATGGTCTTCTGGTTGTCCAGAATCTTCTTCAATGCTTTCTCCACTGACGGAGGTACCTGTGGTGCTGCTGGGGCAGAAGACTGTGTTGCAACAACACTGGATATGTTAGACAACTTTGAAGTAGCTGTCTGTATCCAGTTGTTGAGACTCGCCAATGTCTGGGAGACTCGCAGCGCAGTCTGTGGATAAGTGGACAAGGATGGCACTGATAATGAAACTGATGGTCTAGAAGAAGAAGGTGGTGGCATGGTTGTTGTCCCGGTGGAAGGACCGGCTGCTGTGGAAGGTATGGCATTTGTGGAGGCTAAGCAGCTGAATCAGTAACTACTATCGTTGGCTTATCAGACTGGCCAGCGGAGGTAGTTGCCTTACCCTTGAACTTTAGGTTGTCAGCACCCTGTAGGTGGTACTATGAAAAAGGCTTCGTGGCCTTTACTTTTGTATCATACTTCCTCGGCTCCACCTTTTGATCATTGAAGTACTCTGTGAGGAAATTCGGGTATGGGTATGATCTCTCATCTTTCTGGACAGATAATGTGATGTTGGTGGACAAGATGGCACCAACATTGATCGGGTATCCAGCCATAATAGAAGCCACCAGGACTGCTCGGGGAAGTAGGAGGCTGTTCTCATTTAAGCACGGATCAATACGGCTGCACACAAAGGTTTGCCACCCTTTGGCTTCAAAATTTAGGGTGGCCCAGACTATGGTAACACCTGCTGTGAGCCACGAAGGTGGTGGTCCTCGAGCACCCAAAATCTACGCTAACCACGAGTGAGCTGCATCACCCATAGCCAACTTTCCCATGTATTGGACTACCTCCACTTCTTCAAATCGAACATATGTGTTCAAAGTACAGGAGGCGAATCGGCTTTCAGATTTTGCAACTTTGTTATCTTGGTACCTGGTCGGGTCCAAGCCTTCACTATTATTGAGTAGCGAGGTTGGTCGATGCAGTTTTAACCCAACTAGGTTAGGATCGAATCCACAGGGAGTTAATGTATGAATTAGGTTTATATCTAAGCTAGATGCGGGCTTTGAGTCTAATTACACTTCCACAAGTTTGGGTTTGATTTTTACTTCTAATTTTACTCTAAATATTGCAATGATTGAAACTAAGGACAATATTTTTGTTGTTGCTTTTCAAGTGTTTAAAGAGACTAAGTTCGTGACTTCTACCTAGGTGGATATCTAATGGGTAGCAAAATCTAGGGCAAGCTTGGTTAGTTGGGATCGTAATATAGCTATCACACCCAGGTACTCACTCTATACCTCTCGGTAGTTTGAGTGATTTTGTCCAATTTGGCTTTTTCAAGTCCAAATGGATATTCATACAAATCAAGTGATATTATCTCAAGTGGGGTATTACTATCTCTAGGTTTAACCCTTTAATTGGGGCTATCAATTTCTTGAGTTCACCCTAATTCCTTGTTAGCCTAGTTGTCCTAGACTTAGTCCCTCTTTCTCAAGTGGAGACTAAGTCATAAAGGCCTGAATCAATGTTTGCAACCATTAATTCTATATTTCTAGCAAGAACTAGGCTAAATATCACTAACCCATTCACATTCAAGCCCTAAAATCAAATACCCATTAAATACTCATGGAAATAATAGAAATTAAAGATGAAATGAAGTTAAAATCCATAATATTAATTTATGGAATGAAAATCTAATGTTAAGAGATGAATCTAGTATAAAATTTCCGAAAAGAGAATGCTCAACCGTCTGACGTGCTCATACAAAACATAACATAACCTAAAACTGACAAAAAGTTCTATTTATACTAAGCTGAAAATATCTGACAAAATTTCCCCTACGGAGGTTGTGCGACCGCATAATTTTGAGTGCGGCCGCACTCTTGCTTTCGCGGACGCATAATTCTGATGCGGTCCGCGTTTTTCTCTTTTGGATGGGTTGAGCTACACTTTCGCGGACCGCATAATTCCAAGTGCAGCCGCTCTCCAGATTATACGGCCGCATAAAAGTGATGTGGTCCGCACTTGCTTGAGTTTGGCTTGAAACGAACTCTCTGATTCTTCATCTTGCGGACCGCACAATTTTGATAGCGGTCACATAAGGGACTTCCGCAGCAGCACAATTCTGGTGTGGTCCGCACTCCTCTCTTTTGCCCAAGTTGCCAGCTCTCTGAATCTCCCTTATGCGGACCGCATAATTTTTATCGCGATCGCACCATGGCTTTTGCGGCCGCACAATATTGGTGTGGTCAGCGCTTCAGGCTTCTTTGTTGAGTCTTTGTTTTGTTCAACTTTTGACTCCTTTGTGAGTTGGTTTTGACTCTTTTAGCTCATTTTGAACAATTCCTACAGGCAAGCACATTTCATTAGTTTCCGGTAATACCTTCAAACATTTTTGGCCTAAAACACAAGTAAAAGAGAGCAAATAATAGGTTAAAATCCCTACTTATCAAATCCCCCAAACTTAAGCTTTTGCTTGTCCTCAAGCAAATAAGGTAATTCCCACCTGAACTAAAACAAAAAGATATTTCAGCATACCTAAGGTGAATCAATCATGCATCAATTGGGACTATCAATTGCCCTCAACGCAAATGAATTATCAACAACACCATGTTTTGACCTTTTGAGTACCATAGTTCTAATGTGACACTAGGGCATCAAGATTTCACTTAATTCACCAAGGAGCCTCACTCTATTACATAGGTCATTGTGGATCCCAAGCTTCTCCTCCTCTACTCTCCATAAGCAAATCTCACTTTCGAATGTAACACTGAAAACATGGATTGTGAAGAAGTATGCTCATCTCTTCAAAGGAATGACATAAGTCCGACTCTGAGTACCATAAGCTTGCCCCTTATGTAAATCGCCACTAATGTAAGCTCACTCAACTCGAAATCATATAGGGCTTTTGCGGGAATATAATGAAGGCTTTTGGATCAAGGTAGGACTTATCGGCATATGATGGTTTCAACTTTCCTTAAGCACTCCATTTTCTCATTTCGGCTCATACTTTCTTGACTCTTTGAGTCATTTTCTTCTTCCTTAGGGGAACTGGAGAGACACATTGTCTTCATTGCTTTCTTTGAATCCCTTCAACTTTCTACCTTATTCACTTTCTTTTTGATATATTTCTTTTTGGCTTTTTTTCTTTTCTTTGCCTTCCCTTTTCTTCATTTCTTCTTGTTCTTTGTACCTTTTATCACTTTCACATTCCTCATCTCTCCCCCAAACATATGCTTTTTCCAATTGTCTGTCATGAATACCAGGGAAAGATCGGGTGCCAAGAGAGGTTCATTATAGAACGGATAAAGGCTTGTAATATGGTTATTGAAAGAAAAAGGGCTTCTGCTCAAAGGGGTTGACTAGGGGTATCACATTGGTAAGCTACAGAAGCTTTCAAGTTTCAAATTGGATCAAGGAGGTCCTACAATCATTTCTCAAGTCGAGCTACACTTAGAATTTTTCCTAGACAAACATTCAGGGCAAGTTCTAGACTTGTTGGCACGGAACTTGGACTTGCAGTTCAATACCTCACCTCTCAAGCTGCTGGATTGTTAAAGAGAACATAGTCGAGGGCCTAAAACAACCCTAGCTAAGATTGAACATCACAAATGGCTCAAAGAAACCACTCGATGATTGTTTTAGTCAACACAAGAGACTAAAGGTCACAACTAGAGCTATTCTTTGCCAATCAACTTGTTTCTAAGCATAAGGTCAAAGGTAAATGTGTTAGTACCAAGTGAAGCCTGCTTGAGACACTTTTATTCATTACTACTATATATACCAAAACATAAAGAAAACGGACTCAATCCCTTAAGAAGGTTGTCACGCCATGTGTCATTGGGAAGTGCCACCCGGTTCACACAACACCCACCTTTGGAAAGAACCATGGCATTAAGAAAACCAAAGGCTTATTGTCAACACAAAACTTTTAAAAAAAAAACCTAACAAATAAAAAAGAAGCTACCAAAGTAAATAAGAAGCTATGCTACTAAGGGAAAATAACGAAAAAAGTTATGAAGTAAACTACGGAAATTAAACTGAATATATACAAAATTGAGTTAAAGCGAATATATACATAAATGAAAATGAATATATACATCAAATAGTAAAAATATATATATAACAATAGTGAAAATAAAGATAAATAATGATAAAGAAAAATAGTGTAATGGTTATTACATACCAAATGTCATGAAATCAAAATGGACCACCCCCCAAATGAAAAATAGCATTGTCCTCAATGCTCATAACAAATAAGAACAAGGAAAAGGGGTAGAGAGTAGAGAAAACTCTCTATGTGGTCTCTGTCTGCTTCAGGTCCTCAACATCAGCACCCTCCATATCCTCTAACTGGACCTCCACATCCTCTGACTGGGGGACTACGGGTAGCATCGGAATCAGCTCCTCAGCAGTGTGTGATATTGCAGCCTACTCCTCAGACTGGCCGGCTGCTGCCTCTGGTGCCTTGGGCTCTACTGCATGTACTGTTGGGACTGTCTGCTCCATGAGAAGGTCCAATGGGATATCACTAGCAGAAGAAATCTTCTCAACCTCTTTGCTCAACTTCTCGTCGACTCCTTTTGAGTCTTTCGCATCTTCTTCACCTGCTTCCCCAAATCCTTGATTATCTTCCCATGTGTATCAAGAGTCTCCCGGATCTTCTTATGGTCGTCCAAAATCTTCATCTGGTTGTCCAGAATAATCTTCAATGAGTCCTCCACTGATGGAGGTACCTAAAGTGTTGCTGGGGCTGAAGAGTATGTTACTACTGCACTAGATATGGCAGTCAACTTTGTGGTAGCTACCTGCATCCAGTTATTGAGACTGGATAGTGTCTGGGAAATCCTCAGTGTAGTCTGAGAGTTAGAAGATGAAGGCACTGACAATGGCACTGAGATAGACGGTCCGGAAGATGGAGGAGACATGGCTGCTGCTCCGGTAGAGGTACCGGCTGCTATGGAGGGCTCGACAACTAACTTAGTGGCGCACCAAAGTCAAAAAGGGAAACGGGCAAGTGATGGCCAAGGCTTTGACAGAGGCGAGGCAGCTTGTCAAGGACTTGACAATGAGTTGCGGTCTAAGGGTGACACTTGATCATGGCGAAGGCATCAAGGCATGAGGCAGTGATGCCAAGGCAAGGCAGAAACGAAGTGGCAAAAGCAAGCCAAAGTGCAACGGGAAGGCAGTGTGCGGGCAGACTTGTCATGGCATTGAGTTGCAGCAAACGGGCCAAGTTCATGGGCGATGTCATAGGCAAATTATGGCACAATGCAGCTGGATACAATGCCATTGGTGCCTGGTCCAAGCCAAGGCACGAAAATGGGCACCAAGCTTCAGATTGACTAAGTCAAAGGCGGTTACGGCACATGTTGTGCACATGGGCAGCAGTTGGCCTTGTCCAAAAAGCTGGCAGAAATGTTAGCACGTTTTTGGGGCCATGATCCCACTATTCTTTAGCATGATTTACATGATCCTAGTAGTTGGGGTTGTCAACTACACTAGGCTAAAGTAGTGGGCTGAGTGGGCAAATGACTAAGCCTAAAAATGGGCAACTATTGTAAGAAATGGGGTTGTTTCATGTATTATAAATGGACAACACCCTTTCCCTTTGGAGCATGAGTGAAAAACGTGTGATAGCACATTATTGAGTTAGGAATGTGTCCTATATCTGGTTTTCAAGAGTGAAAACAACCTAAGGCTAAGAGTAGTCTTGTGAGGGTCAAGAGTGATCTTCATTGTACACGGTATTATACTTCGAGTTTGAGTTTCTTTGTATGCTCGAGTTAAATACAAAGTTGGGAAAAGAGTTTCCTGTATATTGTGCCTTTTGTTCATCTAAATTTTCTGTCCCTTTACCTATTTTTCGTTGCCTAAAATCAGTCCTAACTTACTACGTTGAAAAGTTGCCTAAATTATTCTAGGGCCAAAGTTACTGAAATTTTGGCTAAGTGTTGGAGCAGGCTGAAGTCAAGTTGAGACTTGGCTGCCGCGCGGGCTATTTTTGTGTGACATAAAACACGCCCCTGACAACTAGTATCAAAGCGGAGCAGGTTCGTGACTGAGACACGACGGGCAGTGGTAGATTTCGTGGTCTTGTTTGAGAACATGGCCGGTGGTAATAACGAACTGCGGGAAAGGCTAACGAAACTGGAAGCGTTGGTAGGAAATGTTCCTGAAGGTGAAGAAATGCAGTCTCTCGTGACAAGGCTTGCCTACCTTGAGGCAGAATTGGCAAGGCTTACTAAAGAGACCGCAAATCTGAAGGCCGAGACAGTGGTACTGCGACGTGATGTGGGCGAGGATGCTCCTCAACGTGGTGCTGAACGTCTCAAGGTGAGAATTCCTGAACCTAAGGCATTTGGTGGTGCAAGGAGTGCACGTAAATTGGAGAATTTTATTTGGGATATGGAGCAGTACTTTCATGCTATTCGTGTGCAAGACGAAGAGGAGAAAGTAACCTTGACTAGCATGTATTTGAGTGAAGATGCTAAGTTATGGTGGCGCACTGAAGATGAAAGTTTGGGTAGACCAAAGATTGAGTCTTGGGAGCGGCTTAAAAAGGAATTGAAGGAACAATTCCATCCTAGCAATACGTCTTAGATTGCTAGGGACAAACTGGAAAAAGTTGGAACACACCGGATCAGTTAGAGCATATGTGAAAGAGTTCACGTCTTTGATGTTGAGCATCAGCAACATGTCGGAAGAAGACAAGTAGCACAACTTCATGAGCGGGCTGCAACAGTGGGCACAACATGAGTTGCGTAGGCAGAATATTCAAAACCTCGCAAGTGTTGTGGCTGTGGCTAATGCATTGGGCGATTTTCACTTGAGTGATGAGATTTATGCTCCAAAGTCCAACGATGGAAAGAAGGACTAGGCAAAAGAGTGGTAGAAATGTGAAAATAACAATGAAAATGAGGACAAGGGGAAGGGAAAGCATGAGGCTGGAACTTCAAAGAGCAAGGAGAAGGGCAACAAATTCAGTGGTTGCTTCCTTTGTGATGGACCACATCGAGCTAGGGACTGCCCGATGAAGGCAGTGTTAAATGCTATGACTGCCGCGGATAAGAGAGCTGCATTAGAGGCAATGACCGGTGACAAACAAGTGGCTGGAGTTAATGCAATTGTGGCTGAAGAGAAGGGAGGCCAAGGGGCGTTGCTTGCCAATCCCTTATGGCTCATAAATTGAGTTAACCTCGACGAGGACGTCGAGTTTCAAAGGGTGTGGGTGGTTTGTTAGACCTCCACCACTTTGAGCTCGACTTGACAACAAGAGTTTTGTCATGAGGCAGCAAGAGTGTTGCAAGCTAGGTGCACGAGTAGCACCAAAGTCAAAAAGGGAAACGGGCAAGTGATGGCCAAGGCTTTGACGGAGGCGAGGCAGCTTGGCAAGGGCTTGACAATGAGTTGCGGGCTAAGGGTGACACTTGATCATGGCAAAGGCATCAAGGCATGAGACAGTGATGCCAAGGCAAGGCAGAAACGAAGTGGCAAAAGCAAGCCAAAGTGCAACGGGAAGGCAGTGTGCGGGCAGACTTGTCATGGCATTGAGTTGCGGCAAACGGGCCAAGTTCGTGGGCGATGGCATAGGCAAATTATGGCACAATGCAACTGGATACAATGGCATTGGTGCCTGGTCCAAGCCAAGGCACAAAAATGGGCACCAAGCTTCAGATTGACTAAGTCAAAGGCGGTTATGGCACATGCTGTGCACATGGGCAGCAGTTGGCCTTGTCCAAAAAGCTGGCAGGAGTGTTAGCACGTTTTTTGGGGCCATGATCCAACTATTCTTTAGCATGATTTACATGATCCTAGTAGTTGGGGTTGTCAACTACACTAGGTTAAGTAGTGGGCTGAGTGGGCAAGTGACTAAGCCTAAAACTGGGCAACTTTTGTAAGAAATGGGGTTGGTTCATGTATTATAAATGGACAGCACCCTTTCCCTTTGGAGCATGAGTGAAAAACGTGTGAGAGCACATTATTGATTTAGGAAGGAGTCCTAAATCTGGTTTTCAAGAGTGAAAACAACTAAGGCTAAGAGTAGTCTTGTGAGGGTCAATAGTATTGTACTTCGAGTTTGAGTTTCTTTGTATGCTCGAGTTAAATACAAAGTTGGGCAAAGACTTTCCTGTATATTGTGCCTTTTGTTCATCTAAATTTTCTGTCCCTTTACCTATTTTTCGGTTCCTAAAATCAGTCCTAACTTATTACGTTGAAAAGCTGCCTAAATTATTCTAAGGCCAAAGTTACTGAAATTTTGGCTAAGTGTTGGAGCAGGCTGAAGTCAAGTTGAGACTTGGCTGCCGCGCGGGCTATTTTTGTGTGACATAAAACACACCTGTGACACCTGCCATGATGGAAGCTACCAATACTAACCAGGGAAGTGGAAGGACATTCTCATGTTGGCATGGGTCAAGACGGTTGCACACGAATGTTTGCCACCCTTTTGCTTCAAAGATATGGGTGGCTCTGAAAATCTGCACTCCTGCTGTGAGCCATGCAGGTGTTGTCCCCAGAATAGCAAGTATCTCAGCTAGCCATGGGCGAACTGCATCACCCAAGGATAGCTTCTCCAAGTATTACACAGCCTCAACCTCCTCAAACCCTACATATATGTTCAATACGTGGCCATCAAACCGGATTTTCAAGTTCCGGACCTTCGTCACCTTTGTACCCCTTTTTGATGTGGGCAACATTGGCATAAAATTTCTTGATGAGGTATTCATTGGCATCTTTCAGACGGCCAGTGAACCATCTCCATCCTTTTCTCTCCGTGAATTGCTTTAGGAGATTCGGATTGTGCTGGCTTAGGTCTTTAGTTATGAACTGTCGCTCAAGAGTGAGCGACCTTTAGGGCCACCATTCCCGAAACTTGGCATACGCCTTCTCACTTACAAATCTATCAGCCCATACCTCTGGCTTTTTTGATCTAGCCAGGCCTCCCACAATTGTATCACCCACTCTCTCGTTATCCAGGACTTCATCATCATCATCCAAAATATATTTGGGTAGCTGTTGTAGCAGGTGGGGAAGATGGTTCAGATGCCTAACTACCTCCCTCTGAGTCAGCAGAAGAACTAGAGGGGGATGTAGGTTTCTTGACTAAATGGAGCCTATCGGGGAATTGTTGTGATTGTGCCCCCGGTTGTGGATGTACAAAATCCCCCTTAGAAGTCTCCCAGGATAGGAGGTATTTACTGGTGTCTGAGGAATCTGGGGCTCTATAGGCTATGGTTTTCTTGTTTATGATCTTTTGAACTAACAGTGGTAGGTCGGGTTTGCCTCGAGCCCGGCCTCGGGAGGGTTCTGCCCTCCCTTTGAAAGTATCACCTCGACCACAAGAACGCACCATTGTCTGCAACACACAAGTAGTGAAAGTCAGTTAGAATTGGGGTTCAACATGTGTTATTGAATTACAGTTGAAAAGAAAGACACCGCTTCTCAGAATACGGCAACGCGGACCGCATAAAAGTGAGTGCAGCTGCGGACTGCCCTTCGTGGACCGCACAATTCTGAGTGCGGTCGTGGAGATCCCAGGTTCAGACTACTGGTTCTCTGAAGTTAACCAACCGTGGACCGCATAAAATTGAGTGTGGCCGCATAACACCCATCGCGGACCGCATAATTTTGAGTGCGAACGCATAATCATTTTGTTGGGTCTCTGAAGTTCAACTCTGCGGACTACACAAAATTGAGTGTGGCCGCAAAAACCAAATGCGGACCGCACAAAATTGAGTGCGGCCGCACAATCTTAGCAACCACAAGTGCCTTCAATCTAGGGTATCACGAACCATATAATTTTTTATGCGGCCGCATACCCTAGCACGGACCGCACAAAAATGTATGCGGCCAAAAAATTCAACTTTGAGCGGCGCTAAAGTACGATTAATACTAGGATTTTCACTAATTAGGCATGATTTGTGGAAATTAAACAATAAAAGCTACTAACCCCAGCCTCTATTATGCATTCAAACACCACCCACCTGTTTCTAAGCAAGGATTACACAACAATTTGACATTTTTGGCATGAACCTAACCCTAGATAAAAAGAAAACTAAAACAAAGAGAAAAGAAAAGAAAAAGATGAAACTAATTCACTGAAATCAACATACTAGTAGTGAAATGTAGCAAAAAATCAACACTTGATGAATATGGGACGAGACTGAGAACAAGAAAGAGTGCACTGTGCTTTAGTCTAGCTTGAGAGGTTAGAAAGTGTAAATTGTGAATAGTCTCAAAAACTCCTATTATACATTAACCATGGTGGCCCACCAACTTACCTGAGTGCGGCCACACAATTTTGGTACGGTCCGCACTCTTTACCTTTTTCTCACTCAGCGGTTGAATCCGTGGCCGATCTATATAAAATGGCTGCGGCCGCACAATTTGCGTAGCCGCAAAATTTTGACTGCGGCCGCGAATCCTTAAGGGATTTTGTCAGGCTAAACTTCAGAGGGCTGCTTCCCAAGAAACGCCTGATTTAACATCGCGGCACGACGCATGTTACCATCATTCATTTGAAATGGATCAATCCTACAACGTGGCCATCATCAACCTTACCAAGGTAGTGCTTCACCCGGTTCCCATTGACTCTAAAGATCTCACCAATCTTGTTTTTCAAATCTAGAGCACCAAAAGGAGTCACACGTACCACTTCAAAAGGACCACTACACTTTGACTTTAGCTTTCCCTGAAACATTCGTAACCGAGAGTCAAATAAGAGAAAAAGGTCACCTTCTTTGAATTCTTTGTTCCGGAAATACTCATCATGTAAGTACTTCATCTTGTCCTTATACAAGGACGAACTGGAGTAAGCATGGAACCGAAACTCATCAAGTTCATTCAATTGCTCCACCTGAAGATTTGCAGCCACATCCCACTCAAGGTTCAATTTCTTCAACGCCCACACGGTCTTATGCTCTAATTCCACCGAGAGGTGACATGCTTTCCCGAATACCAACCGATAAGGAGACATACCAATTGGAGTCTTGTAAGCTGTTCTACAGACCCATAGAGCATCGTCAAGTTTCCTTGACCAGTCAGTGCGGTTTGCATTGATAGTCTTGGATAGAATACTCTTGATCTCCATGTTGGAGACTTGAACCTGTCCACTTGCCTGGGGGTGATAAGGGGTTGACACCTTGTGAGTGACACCATAGTTGAAAAGTAAAGTGTCGAAAATTTTTTTGCAAAAATAAGAACCCCCATCACTAATGATGGCCCTTGGGGTGCCGAACCTTAATATGTTTTTCTTCAAGAAAGCCACCACACTCCATGTTTCATTGTTGGGCAAAGCCACAACTTCAACCCATTTGGAAATGTAACCCACAGCAACATGAATATAGGTGTTCCCAAACGAACTCACAAATGGACCCATAAAGTCGATGCCCGACACATCTAAAATATCAATCTCAAGGATGGTGGTGAGAGACATCTCGTTCTTCTTGGAAATCCCACCAGCCATTTGGCAATCATCACAAAGCTTAACGAGCTCGCTAGCATCTTTGTACAAGGTAGGCCAATAGAATCCACACCTTAGGACCTTTGTATCAGTTCTCGCCCCACCATGGTGACCACCATAGGGCGAAGAATGGCAAGCTTCAAGAATACCCAATTGCTCTTCTTCTGGAACACATCTCCGGATAACACCATCAGTGTAAATTTTGGAAAGATATGGCTCGTCCCAATAATAATCCAAGTAGTCCCGTTTGAGCTTCTTCTTTTGATTTGAATAGAACTCGTTCAGGACAATTCCGCTCACAAGATAGTTAGACACATCGGCGAATCAAGGCAATCCGGTCAAAGAAATGGAAAAAAGTTGTTCATCCAGAAACAAATCATTGATCTCAAGGCCATCGTGGGGCCTCCCCTCCTCTTCCAATCGGGACAAGTGGTCCACCACTTGATTCTCACTCCCTTTGCGGTCTATGATTTCAAGATCAAATTCTTGTAGAAGAAGTACCCACTGCATCAATCTAGCCTTTGAGTCCTTTTTACTCATCAAATAATGAAGTGCCGCGTGATCGATGTGAACAATCACTTTGGTGCCCATGAGACACGGGGGGAACTTTTCCATAGCAAAGATAAGGGCTAAGAGTTCTTCTTCCGTCACCGTATAGTTGACTTGGGCGCCGTTCATGGTCTTACTAGCATAGTAGACCGGATGGAATATCTTTTTGATTCTTTGCCCCAATACCGCTCCTACCGCCACGTCGCTAGGATCGCACATGAGCTCAAATGGTAAACTCCAATTTCGTGAGGTAATGATGGGAGTGGTAGTCAACCTATGCTTGAGTAGATAAAATGCCTTCATACAATCATCATTGAACACAAATTTGGAATCTTTTTCCAACAACTTGCACAAGGGGTTCACCACTTTTGAGAAATCCTTGATGAATCGACAGTAAAACCCCGTGTGACCTAGAAAGCTCCTCACTCCTTTGACGGAAGTAGGAGGAGGGAGTTTTGATATCACTTCAATTTTTGCTTTATCCACTTCAATACCATTCTTGGAGATCTTGTGGCCGAGGACAATGCCCTCCTCGACCATAAAGTGACACTTCTCCCAATTAAGCACCAAGTTGGTCTCTTCACAACGTGCCAATACCTTATCGAGATTATACAAACACGCTTAAAAAGAATCCCCCACAACAGAGAAATCATCCATGAAAACCTCGAGGAAGTCCTCCACCATATCCGCAAATATTAGCATCATACACCACTGAAAAGTAGCCGGTGCATTACATAAACCAAACGGCATCCTTGAGAATGCAAATGTGCCATACAGACAAGTGAAGGTGGTCTTTTCTTGGTCTTCAGGTGCAACAATAGCCTATCCAACATCTGATCAAGAAATGGAAGCGGAAAATGGTCTTTCCGAGTCACTTTGTTGAGCTTCCTATAATCCATACATACTCTCCAACCGGTGACAATTCTTGTGGGGATCAACTCATTTATGTCATTTGTAATCACAGTCATGCCCCCTTCTTTGGGACACATTGCACCGGTGAAGTCCATGAACTATCAGAAATGGGGTAGACAACCCCAGCATCCAACCACTTGATGATCTCCTTCTTGACTACCTCTTGCATGGCCTCATTCAACCTTCTTTGATGTTCCAAGAAGGATTTGGCATCCTCTTCCAATATGATTTTGCGCATGCAAAAAGCAGGGCTTATACCCCGAAAATCCGCCAATGTCCAACCTGTTGCCTTCTTCCTCCTTTGGAGCACTGCAAGGGTGGAATCTACCTGTTTGTTAGTTATGCACGAAGAAAGAGTAACAGGTAAAGTGGAACAAGGGCCTAAGAACTCATACCTGAGGTGTGAAGGCAAGGGCTTCAACTCCACTGTGGGAGGCTCCTCGATTGAGGACTTTGTTGGTGAAGTCTTTCGGTTCTCAAGGTCCAAGGAATGTTTTTGGGGCTCATATGTATATGATCCCATTCCTTGCAAAGCATTGACACATTCTACCTAGCCTTCCTTCTCATCCTCATCATGTTTCAATAACACAACTTCTAATGGATTTTCAACATTAATCACAACACTTGTGTCATCAACAATTACTTCGGTCACAAGATCCATAAACGAACACATCGTTGCTATTAGGCTGCCTCATTGACTTGCAAACATGGAACACAACTTTTTCATCGCCCACCCGGAAGGTGAGCTCCCCAGCTTCCACATCAACTAAGGCCTGCCCTGTAGCTAGGAAAGGTCCCCCCAAAATGATTGGCACCACATAGTCAACTTCACAATCAAGTATCACAAAATCTGCGGGAAGTATGAACTTGTCGACCCAAACTAGCACATCATCAATTATCCCCAATGGCCTCTTCATTGTCCAGTCCGCCATTTGCAACCTCTTGAATGTGGGTCTTGGTTTCCCAATCCCCAATGTCTTGAACACATAATAGGGCATCAAGTTAATGCTTGCCCCCAAGTCACATAAAGCTTTGGCGAAATCAGCACTACCAATAGTGCATGGGATTGTAAAGGCACCGGGGTCTTCTAACTTTGGAGCCATGGAGTGCACAATGGCACTCACTTGATGTGTCATTTTGATCGTTTCACGGTTCATTGATCACTTCGTTGTTACCAAGTCCTTCATGAACTTGGCATATCCCGGCATTTGTTCTAAGGCTTCAACCAATGGCACATTTATGGACAAACTTTTCATCATATCAATGAATTTCTTCAATTGATTCTCATTGTTTTGCTTTGCAAGCCTTTGAGGATATGGTGGAGGAGGCCTTGGCAAAGGAACCTTTGCTTTGGGCACTACCGGATCCGGTATGTCTACCACATGTTCCCTAGACGGGTTCACATCATCTTGTGTCTCCTCCACATTTTCATGAATGTGTATTCTCACGTCATCATTTACTTGAAGATCATCGCTTGGCTCATCATCATCTTGCATCACCACATCATCATTCACAATCTTTCTTAAGTTTGAGGTACTAGCAACTCCACCTTTCCCACTTCTTGTAGTCACCGCCATAGCATGCCCCGTATTGTTCCCACCCTTCGGGTTTACCACCGTATCCCTTGGTAGTGCCCCGTTAGGTCAAGTATTCAAAGCTTGAGAAATTTGGCCAAGTTGGACTTCTTAGTTGCAGATAGAAGTGTTGTGGGAGGCTAATTGGGCATTGGAGTCGGCATTTTTCTTCATCATTTGCTTGAACATGTTTTCAATTTGTCCCATCTTATTGTTGGAAGAACTAGGACCTTGTGACGGATATGGAGGTACGCTGTTCGGTTGTTGATACATCGCGGGCCTTTGAAAGCCCGACCCCTGATTTTGCTTGATTATTGTTGTTCTAACCCCCTTGATTGTTATTCCCTCACCAATTACTATTATTGTTTCCACCCCAATTGCCTTGATTTCCTTGATTACCCCAATTTTGATTGTTGTTGTTCCCCCAGTTGCCTTGGTTGTTGTTGTTTCCACTATTCCAATTTCCTTGTTGACCTTGATTGCCCCCATTTCCTTGGTTTCCATGTGATCTCCACTGTTGTTGATTCGGAGCATTCCTCTATTGACCTTGATAATTGTATACATAATGAACCTCTTTAATTTGATCATCATATGACTCATCTTGATTGTACCCACTACCACTTTGCTCAAATTGATCCTGATTGTTTTGAACTTGTTGACCTCATTGCCTTCTCTTATTGACCATCATGTTCACTCGTTCCATGGCATTCACTTGTTTTGTCCTTTGAACTTGTTGAAGTTGAGCCTTGGCCAATTGATTCATTGTGGTTGTCAACTCCGCTATAGTTTGTCCATGATCATGTAGCTCCTTTTGTAGGTGAATAACATTTGGGTCACCTTGAGGAACATTAGCTCTACTTTTCCAAGCGAAAGAGGTATCCGCCATCTCATCCAATATTTCACAATCTTCGGAATACAACGTGTTCATGAAATTACCCCTGGAGAATTGATTCACCACACACTGATTAGTTGTATTGATCCCTATACAAAAGGTTTGTTGGATCATGGCTTCGGTCATGTCGTTGTTAGGGAACTTTTTGACTATTGTTCGGTACCTCTCCAAAATCTCATGTAACGATTCATTTGGCTCTTGTTTAAAAGCAAGATCTCATCTCTTAGCGTTGCCATATGTCCTGGAGAAAAGAACTTTGCGATGAACTTCTCGGCCAACTCATCCCAAGTGTGTATGGAATGGTTGGGTAACCTCTCTAGCCAATCCAAAGCCTTCCCCCTTAGAGAAAATGGGAAAAGCCTTAACCTCAATGCGTTCTCGGAGACATTAGTCTGCTTGCTCCCCCAGCACGTGTCAACAAAACCTTTGAGATGATTATATGCGTTTTGGTGTGGAGCTACGGTGAAGAAACCCCTCTATTCCAACGGTGTAAGCATGACATTGGTTATTTGAAAGTTGCTCGCTCTAATCCCGGGCGGGACTAGTGCACTTGCATAGCCTTCGTTGGGCAACACCGGTGTGCTACCCTTGGAGGGGGTGAGGGAGGGTTTGGGATGTTGTCGTGAGGCTGGCGGCCTCTCCTTTGTACTTGAGGTTCAGGATGAACCTCATCCACTTGCTTGTCATCTACCTCCTCCCCCAGTGGTATATTCCCAAGGGCTTCGTTGTTAAGAGCCATTTTGTACCTTAAAGCAATTTACACACAAAATTAGAAAAACGGAAGGAAAGAAAAACAAAACACACAAATACTTAGATATATAGCTAACACTGTCTAGCTCACCAGCAACGGCGCCAAAAATTGATCGAGTCCATGCCTACACAATTATTATTTGGAATTAGGTTTATATCTAAGCTAGATGCGCGCTTTGAGTCTAATTACACTTCCACAAATTTGGGTTTGATTTCTACTTCTAATCTCTGAAGATTGCAGTGATTGAAACTAAGGACAATATTTTTGTTGTTGTTTTTCAAATGTTTAAAGAGACTAGGGTCGTGACTTCAACCTAGGTGGATATCTAACGGGTAGCAAAATATAGGGCAAGCTTGATTTGTTGGGATCGTAATATAGCTATCACACCCGGGTACTCACTCTAGAACTCTCGGTAGTTTGAGTGATTTTGCCAATTTGGCTTTTTCAAGCCCAAATTTCATACAAATCAAGTGATATTAGCTCAAGTCGGGTATTACTATCTCTAGGTTTAACCCTTTAATTTGGGCTATCAATTTCTTGAGTTCACCCAATTCCTTGTTAGCCTAGTTGTCCTAGACTTAGTCCCTCTTTGTCAAGTAGAGACTAAGTCATAAAGGCATGAATCAATGTTTGCAACCATTAATTTTATAGTTCTAGCAAGAACTAGGCTAAATATCACTTACTCATTCACATTCAAGCCCTAAAATTAAATACCCATTAAATACCCACACTAGGGTTGGGTCACAACCCTAGCTATGGGTTTAGCTACTCATGTAAATAATAGAAATTAAAGATGAAATGAAGTTAAAATCCATAATATTAATTTATGGAATGAAAATCAAATATTAAGAGATGAATCAAGTACAAAATTTTCGAAAATAGAATGCTCAGTCGTCTCACGTGCTCATACAAAACATAATATAACCTATAAATGACAAAAAGTTCTATTTAAACTAAGCTAAAAATATCTGACAAAATTGCCCCTGTGGAGGTTGTGCGGCCGCATAATTCTGAGTCGCGGCCGCATAATTCTGATGTGGTCCGTGTTTTTCTCTTTTGGATCTGGGTTGAGCTGAACTTTCGCAGACCGCATAATTCCAAGTGCGGCCACGCTCCAAATTATGCGGCTGCATAAAAGTGATGTGGTCCGCACTTGCTTGAGTTGGGCTTGAAATCAACTCTCTGATTCTTCATCTTGCGGATCGCACAATTTCGATCGCGGCCGCACAATTCTGGTGCGGTCCGCACTCCTCTCTTTTGCACAAGTTGCCAGGTCTCAGAATCTCCCTTATGCGGACTGCATTTTTTGATCGCGCCAGCACCATGGCTTTTGCGGCCGCACAATATTGGTGTGGTCCGCGCTTCACGCTTCTTTGTCCAGTGTTTGTTTTGTTCAACTTTTGACTCATTTGTGAGTTGGTTTTGATTCCCTTGGCTCATTTTGAACAATTCCTGCAGGCAAGCACGTTTCATTAGTTTCCGGGAATACCTACATACATTTTTGGCCTAAAACACAAGTAAAAGAGAGAAAATAATAGGTTAAAATCCCTACTTATAAGTACCCTTCTTTACTTGAGCGACAATGGCATAAAATTGTTTAACCAAGTGCTCATTTACGTCGATGACACTTTGGGTGAACCATTTCCATCCCTTTTGCTCCCGGAACTATCTAAGGACATTTAGATTGGGAATGTCAAAATCCTTCATCAAGAACTATCACTCAAGTGTGAGCGATCTCTAGGGCCACCACTCTTAGAATCTGTTGAAGGCAGTTAAGTTGACGAATCTGTCTTCCCACATCTCTCTTCTCCTCGACCTCTCAAGGCCGCCCACTCGAGTGTCACCTCCTCTCCCATCATCCGGGACATCATCATCATCATCTGCATTGATTGGTGCAGCCAGGGCATGTGAGGAAGAGGGCTCAGAATCTTGGCTACCCTCTTCTAAACCTTCAGAAGAACTAGCAGCGGAAGAGGATTCATCTACCAAGTGGAATCTACCCGGGACTTGTTGAGATTGGGTATCAGGTAGTGCTTGCACAGAGTTATCCTCAGAAACTTCCCTAGACGGGAGATACTTACTGGACTCGGAGGGTTCAGGAACCCTGCTGGTGGTTGCTTTCTTGCTTATGGCTCGCTGAATGGCAAGTGGTAGGTTACTCTTGACTAGGCCTCGGCCTCGGGATGGCTCACCCCTCCCTTTTGATGTATCGCCTCTGCCCTGTGATCTAACCATTGTCTGCAACAATAAGGAATAGGAATCAGTTAGAATTGAAGCTCATAGTGTATACAGATGCATGCTTGATAGTTGAAGTAATGCAGACTCAGAAGAGGCAGTGCGGACCGCACAAAAGTGAGTGCTTCCGCAGACTGCCAAGTGCGGACCGCAAAATTTTAAAGTGCAGCCGCACAGCTTGTTGTGCGGACCGCACAATTTTGAGTGCGGCCGCACAACCCCGGGTTCAGACTACTAGGTCTCTGATCATTCAATAGTCGGACCGAAAAAAATTTACTGCGGACCGCACTCACAATTAACCATATTTAACAGCTATGCAGACCGCACAAAAATGTGTGCGCCCGCACAATTCAAACAGTGACGACACTACACTTAGAGTTCTTGCAATTTTTTCACAAATTAAACATGGTGTGCACAAATTGACAAGATTAGAGATCTACCCAGTCCCTAATGAACATATACGAAGCTACCACATGATTTTGAAGCACATATTAAGCACATTTCACATTTTTAGGCCTAAAAATAACTAAACTTATCAAAGAAAACAAAAACAAAAATTAAGAAGAATGAACAAAAATTTAACATGGATTGAACATACCAGTAGTGAATGATGCAGGTGAGAATATAACTTGATGAAATGAGCGAAGATTTAGAACTAATGGGCTATGCACTGTGTTTGCATAGGGATTGGGAGTTTAGAGATCGTAAAGTATGAATAATGTTTAAAAACCCTATTTATACTTTGACCAAGTCAGGTCCAGAACTTACCTGAGTTCGGCCACACAATTTTGAGTGCGGTCCGCACTCTTTACATGTACATGAATTGAGTTCTACGGTCCGCACAAAAATGAGAGCGGCCACATATCCTTGTGTCCGCATATTTTTTTGTGCGGCCGCATTTTGGCCACTTTCCTGCTAATTCCAACTTCAGAGAGTTGGTGATTTTGGAATTCTAGTTGTGCGGCCGTAGACCCTTCTGTGCGGTCCGCACAATTTTGGTGCTGTCCGCATAATTTCAACATTTGGCCAAATTTTTTGTAGGCATAGTCCCTGCAATGTACACCCATTCCTGCATTCACTTCAAAACTAGTTAGCACAAAACAAAGCCTATCTAATAAAGAAGAACACGAAAAAGAAAAATACACATGGGTTGCCCCCCCCCCCCCCAAGAAGCGCATGATTTAACGTTGCGGCACGACGCAGATTACCAATCATTTGAAATGAAGAACCGCCACAATGTGGCCATCATCAACCTTGCCAAGATAATGTTTAACCCAGTGCCCATTGATTCTAAACAGCTCATCGTTCTTGTTTTCAAATCCAAAGCACCAAAGGGGGTTACATTCACCACTTCAAATAGACCACTCCATTTAGACTTCACTTGCCCGGAAACATCCATAATAGGGAATTGAACAATAGCACAAGATCACCTTCTTTAAACTCCTTGTTGTGGATGTACTTGTCATGGAGGTACTTCATCCTCTCCTTGTAAAGGGACGAACTTGTGTAGGTATGATACCGGAATTTATCAAGCTCATTCCATTGTGTCACCCTTAAGTTTGTGGCGACATCCCACTCAAGGTTCAACTTCTTCAAATCCCACACGTCCTTATGCTTAAGTTCAACCGGAAGATGACACACCTTCCCAAATACCAACCGATATGGAGACATCCCAATTGGTGTTTTGCAGGTCGTCCTATAAGCCCAAAAAGCATCATCATGTTTTTTTGATCAATCCGTCCGGTTGGCATTTACAGCCTTTGACAAAATATTCTTGATCTCCCGGTTGGAGACTTCAACTTGTACGCTTGTTTGAGGATGGTAGGGGGTTGAGACTTTGTGAGTGACACCATACTTTGTGAGTAAGGCATCATAAGCCTTGCTACAAAAATGCGAACCCCGATCACTAATAATAGCCCTACTCAACACTTTTGTAGCCGTTCTCGCCCCACCATGGTGACTACCATACGGTGAAGAGTGGCAAGCCTCGAGAATTCCAATTTGTTCTTCCTCCAGCACACATCATTGAATCACACCATCGGTACATATCTCGAAAAGATACGGCTCATCCCAATAATAGTCAAGGCAATCCCGTTTGAGCTTCTTCCTTTAGTTTGAAGAGAACTCATTCGGTACAATGATGCTCACAAGATAATTGGCTAAATCAGCAAACCACGGCATCCAGGTCATTGAAATGGCTAGCAGTTGCTCGTTGGGGAAGGAATCATTGATCTCAAGATTGTCAGTTGGCCTCCCCTCCTCTTCTAAAGGAGACAAGTGGTCCGCCACTTGGTTTTCACTACCCTTGCGGTCTTGAATCTCTAGATCAAACTCTTGCAATAGAAGCACCCACCACATCAACCTTGCCTTAGAATCTTTCTTGCTCATCAAGTACCGAAGCGCCGCATGGTCGGTGTGTACAATCACCTTTGTACCCATCAAATACGGGCGGAACTTCTCCACAGCAAAAATAATAGCAAGTAGCTCTTTTTTGGTCACTGTGTAGTTGGCTTAGGCATCATTCATGGTCTTGCTAGCATAGTAGACCCGATGGAAGATTTTGGGGATACGTTGCCCTAAAACGGCTCCAACTGCCACATCACTAGCGTCACACGTGAGCTCAAAAGGTTAGCTCCAATCCAGTACGGTGATAATAGGAGTAGTAGTCAACTTGAACTTGAGCAATTCGAATGCGTTCATACAATCTTCATTGAAATGGAACTTGGCATCCTTCTCCAAAAGTTTGCACAAAGGGTTTACCACCTTGGAAAAGTCTTTTATGAATCGGCCATAGAACCCCGCATGAACCAAGAAGCTCCTCACTCCCTTCACGGATGTAGAGGGAGGGAGTTTCGAGATAACCTCAATTTTGGCCTTGTCAACCTCAATACCATGCTTTGAAATTTTGAGGCCGAGGACTATGCCTTCATCGACCATGAAGTGACATTTCTCCCAATTCAACACCAAATTTGTCTCCTCACATCTAGCCAAGACCCGATCCAAATTGTTCAAGAAATCCTCAAAAGAATTCACAACCACGGAGAAATCATCCATGAAGACCTCAAGAATACCCTCCACCATGTCGATGAAAATAGCCATCGTACACCATTGAAAAGTTGCCGGTGCATTACACAAACCAAATGGCATCTGCGAGAATGCGAAAGTACCATAGGGGCAAGTGAAAGTGGTCTTCTCTTGGTCCTCAGGAGCAATAAGGATTTGATTGTAGCCGGAGTATCCATCAAGGAAGCAATAAAAAGCACGTCCGGACAACGTATCAAGCATTTGGTCAAGAAATGGAAGCAGGAAATGATCTTTCGAGTGACTTTGTTGAGCTTCCTATAGTCCATGCAGACTCTCCACCTGGTGAAAGTTCTTGTGGGGATCAATTCATTCTTGTCATTTGTTATCATAGTCATGCCCCCTTTCTTTGGGACACATTGTACCAGAGAGGTCCACGAGCTATCGAAAATGGGTAAACAACCCTGGCATCCAACAACTTGATTATCTCCTTCTTCACCACCTCTTGCATTTCTTCATTTAGCCTCCTTTGATGTTCAACGAAGGGTTTGGCACCCTCCTCCAAAATAATCTTGTGCGTGCAAAAGGCGGGGCTTATGCCCCAGATATCGGCCAATGTCCATCCGATTGCTCTCCTTCCTCCTTTGTAGCACCTCCAATGTGGACTCTACCTGCATGCTAGTTAAACAAGAAGAAAGAATAACCGATAAAGTAGAAGAAGGGCCAAGGAATTCATACCTGAGATTCGGAGGCAATGGCTTTAACTCCAAAGTGGGAGGCTCCTCGATTGAGGGCTTTATTGGAGGAGTCTTCCAGTTTTCAAGATCCAAAGATAGCTTGCGGGGCTCATAAGTGTACGACCCTATCCCTTGCAATGCATTCACGCACTCCACATAGCCTTCTTTCTCCTCATCATCGTCAAGATTGAGAAAACCGGCTTCCAAATTATCCTCAACATTCATTATGGCACTAGAATCATCAATAATCACGTCGGTCACCAAATCCACGAACAAACAAACTTCATTACTATTCAATTGCCTCATAGATTTGCACACATGGAAGACCACCTTTTCGTCACCCGCCCGGAAAGTGAGCTCATCGACTTCCACATCAACAAGAGCCTTCCCTGTAGCGAGGAAAGGTCTACCCAAGATGATAGGCACCTCATAGTCCACTTCACAATCAAGAATCACAAAGTCCGCCGGGAGGATAAACTTGTCAACACGAACTAACACATCATCAATAATACCCAATGGCCTCTTCATTGTACGATCCGCAATTTGCAACCTCATGGAACTGGGTCTTGGTTTCCCGATCCCCAAAGTTTTGAACACCGAGTAGGGCATCAAGTTGATACTCGCCCCAAGATCACATAATGATTTGGCAATGTCGGCACTCCCAATAGTGCAAGGGATTGTGAAGGCGCCGGGATCTTCCAATTTTGAAGTCATTGAGTGCAAAATAGCACTCACATGATGTGTCATCTTACTAGTTTCACAATTCATCGACCTCTTCTTGGTGACCAAGTCCTTCATGAACTTTGCATAACCCGACATTTGCTCTAAAGCCTCAACCAATGGTACATTGATAGACAAACTCCTCATCATGTCAATAAACTTTTTGAATTGGTTCTCACTAGTTTGCTTTTCAAGCCTTTGAGGGTATGGAGGAGGAGGCCATGGCATTGGTGCCTTAGCCTTTGGCACTACTGGTTCCGGCATTTCAATCACGTGTTCCCTAGACGGGTTCACTTCTTGTTGCGTCTCCTCCATATTTTCACCAATATCAATTCGCACTTCTTCATTAGCTTGAACCAGATTGCTTGGAATTTCATCTTCTTGAACCACAACATCATCATCCACAATTCTTTGTTGATTTGAGGTAGTTGCACCTCCACCTTTTCCACTTCTTGTAGTCACGACCATAGCATACCCTGTATTATTCCCATCCTTTGGTTTCACCACCATGTCACTAGGTAGTGCCCCCTAGGACGAGTGTTCAAAGCTTGCAATATTTTGCCTAATTGAACTTCCAAATTACGAAGAGAAGTGTTATGAGAGCCTAGTTGAGCATCAGAGTGAGCAGTCTTCTCCATCCTGTGTTTAAACATGTTCTCAGTTCTACCCATCTCATTGTTAGAAGAGCTCAGACCTTTAGGAGGATAGGGAAGTGGATTGCTCGGTTTTTGGAACATCGGGAGCCTTTCGAACCCGACCCCTGGTTGTTGTTGTTGTTCCACCCTCCTTGGTTATTCCCTCCCCAATTGCTTTGATTGTTGCCACCCCAATTGCCTAGATTATTTCCTTCCCAATTGCCTTGTTATCTTGATTATTCCAATTGCCTTGATTATTGTAACCACCACTCCAATTGCCTTGGTGGCCTTGGTTGTTCCAATTTCCTTAATTTCCTAGTGACCGCCATTGTTGTTGATTTTGTCCTTCAGCATTGTTTCTTTGGCCTTGATAATTGTTGACATATTGCACTTCTTCCTCTTGCTCATTGAACGAATTACCTAGGTCATATCCACTATCGTCTTGCATGAATTTTTCCAGACGCCTTTGCATTTGTTGACCTTGTTGCTGTCTCTTGTTTATCATCATATTCACACCTTCCATCGCATTCACTTGTTTCGACCCTTGAATTTGTTGAAGCTGAGCTTTGGCAATTGGTTCATTATAGTTGTCAACTTGGCAATAGCTTGCCCATGATCATGTAGTTCCTCGTGTAGGTGAATGACATTTGGGTCACCTTGAGGAACATTGGCTCTACTATGCCATGCCGATGAGGTATCCGCCATCTCATCAAGAATTTCACAAGCTTTGGCATAAGGCATGTTCATTAAGTTCCCACCAGCGAGCTGATTTACCACATATTGATTTGTTGTATTGATCCCCTATAGAAGGTTTGTTGGATCATGGCCTCGGTCATATCATTCTCCGAGCACTCTTTAACCATGGTACGATATCTTTCCCAAATCTCGTGCAATGGATTCTTGGGTTCTTGCTTGAACGCAAGAATCTCATCCCGAAGTGTAGCCATATGTCCTGGAGGGAAGAATTTCGCAATGAATTTTTCAGCCAACTCATCCCATGTGTGGATGGAATGATTGGGCAATCTCTCTAACCAGTTCAATGCTTTTCCCCATAGAGAAGAGGGAAATAGCCTCAACCGTAGCGCATCCTCTGAGACATTAGTTTGCTTGCTCCCCCAACAAGTATCGACGAACCCTTTAAGATGCTTGTAAGCATTTTAACTCGGAGCCCCGGTGAAGAATCCCCGTTGCTCAAGTAGTGTAAGCATCACATCAGTAAATTGGAAATTGCCCGCCGTAATGTGGGGCGGGAATATAACACTTGCATAACCCTCGTTCGGTAATACCCGCTGACCAGCCGCTGTTGGTGGAAGTGGGAGAGGGACGGGAACATTATCATGATGCGGTCGGCCACATCTATTTTCTTGGGTTTCAAGAGGAACCTCATCAACTTGGTCATCATCCACGTCCTCCCCCATTGGCGAATTCCCAATGGGCTCGTTGATAAGAGTCATTCTCGTACCTAAAATCAATTCAAAAACAAAGTTAGTGACTTGGAAGGAAAAGAAGACAAATCACACAAAAACCCAAATATATAGCTAAATCTGTTTAACTCCGCGACAATGGCGCCAAAAATTGATGTCGCCCAAAATCACACCACAAATATAGGTTGTGAGGCGGTCGAAGCAATAATGAAAAGCCAACGCAAGTTGGGGTCGAATTCACAGGGTGTTAGATATGGATTAGCTATATATCTATACTAGGTGTGATGTGCCCAAGATTGCACTTCCACATATTTGGTTGTTTCTTTCTACTTCTAATGATTATGCTAATGTTTGCAAATTAAAAGCTAAGAGACGATATTTTTGGTGTTGTTGTTTTTCAAGTTGATAAAAGGTCTAGGGTCGTGATTTCCACCTAAGTGGTTACCTAATGGGTTATAAACTCTTGGGAAAATTTGATTGGTCGGGGTTGTAACATAGCAATCACACGCAATTAACCGCTCAATAACTCTCGGTAGTTAGAGTGATTCTGCCTAATTTGGCTTTCTCAAGTCCAAATGGGTATTGCACAAAACAAGTGATAAATGCTCAAGTCAGGTCTTACTATCTCTAGATTTAACCCTTTAATTGGGGCTATCAATTTCTTTAGTTCACCCCAATTTCTGGTTAGCCAAGTTTTCCTAGACTTAGTCTCTCTTTCTCAAGTAGAGGCTAAGTCAATTAGGCATGAATCAATGTTTGCAACCAAATATTCTTGATTTCAAGCAAGAACTAGGCTAAATATCACTAACCCAATCACAAACAAACCCTAAATCAAACACTAATTAAGTACCCACACTAGGGTTGGATCACAATCCTAGCTAGAAATTTAGCTACTCATGGAAAATGCAGAAATTAAAGAAGAAATTAAGATAAAATCCATAATAGAAGATTAAGGGAAGAAAATCTAATGTTAAAATGCTAATCTAGTACAATGTTACCCAATACAGTAAGCAAAAATGGCTCAGGTGCTCCCCCAAAACAAAACTTAACCTACAAAAGACAAAAAGTTCTATTTATACTAAGCTGAAAATATCTGACAAAATTGCCCTTGCGGATGTTGTGCGGCCGCACAATTATATGTGCGGTCCGCACATTTGAGATTGACTGGTCAATTGGGCTTTCTGCGGTCGCATAAAATTGGATTGCGTCCGCACTTCATTTAATTGTGCGGACCGCACAATTCTGAGTGTGGCCGCACACTTGGACTTGGGCTCTCTGATTCTCCTTTTCTGCGGACCGGACAATTATGAGTGTGGCCGCACTTGACAACCTTGGCCGCACAGTTATGGTGCGGTACGCATTTCTTCATGACCCAAAAATACAACTCTCTGAACTTCATCTTCTGCGGCCGCACCAGAATTGTGCGGTCCGCATGTTGTATGGGAATTCTATCAGAGGCTTCCTTATGTTCTATGGCCGCACTCAATATTGTGCGGTCCGCATTGTTCCCTTTTTTGCCTTATTTTGGTCCTTGTACAAGATTACTCCTTCTTGAGTTGATTTTTATTTCTTTGGCTCATATTCCAACACTCGTGCAAGAAAGCACATTTCATTAGTTTCCGGAAATACCTTTAACCAATTTTGAGCTAAAACGAAAGGAAGTGCAAACAAGTAGTCAAAATTCCTACTTATCATTGCTCTTACATCTCAAATCACCTTACATAAAATTCTCTTTGTCCCTACTTTCAAATTCAACCTCATTCTGTCTCCTCTATGACTGCACATCTCTGTGAGCACGTAACGTTTTCCAGATAGAAATTTGCTAAAAAGTCCAAAATGTGTTCTTCTAATTAGTTTTGATTTTTATAGAATTTTAAGGATTCTTCCCTTCTTGTTTGCATTTTATGCCATTTAGCTGCATTTTAACATAATTAGGATTATCTTAAAGCACAAAATGTAAAAATACTTTTATCCTTTATTTTATTGCATTATAGCACCTTAGTTGCTTTTTTAGAATTTAATTACATTATTAAATGCATAGTTAAAATACATAAAGTCATAAAAAATACATTATTCATCTTTACATTTACTTAGTTTATTAGTTCTTTTCATTGTTTGCAATGTTAACTTTAATTTTCAATATTAGGCAAAATAGATAGATAGGTTATTTATGCAAATTAGGATTAATTAGAAATTAACTTTAAAATGGTTAATATTGAAAATAGGCGAAGGAAAGAAAGGGCTGGTTGCTTTATATTTTGAACTGGGCCAACAAATTAGACGGCCCGGTGCCTTCTAAACCGTCCACCCCAAGTCCACATCTGGCCTAGGCTCCTCAATAAACTAAAAGACGTCATTTTGGCATGTGTCAATCTCGTCCGTGACGATTTAAAACCTACATCAATCATTTGCTCTCAACGAGGGCTATCGATTGGCGTTGCTAATAGACCTTTTCACGATGGCCGAAATCCCTTTCACCGGAATCCTTCGTCTTTGTCAAAATTCGTTGAACCTCAACGAGATTTGTTCAATGAAATACTTATCGGACATCAAGCATCCAGATAAGTGTTCATTGGACGAAGGTCGCTATAATTTAACCTCGAAACTCCGGCGTTTGATTTGAACCCTAAGCTTCCGGTCTTACCAGCTCTGTAAGTTTACACACTTTAATTGCTTTTCATTTTTTAGATTGTTTGTATGTCGTTGATTAGACATTAAATTTTTAGTTTAGGTATTAGGATATTAGTAGACATACTTTCAAAAGTAGAAATTCTTTTAACTACATTGACTTTAGTCAAATTTCACGATTAATTGGTGTTTAGGTTCTCTAGTTTGTTTTAATTGTTCGATTTTAATTTGAGATTGGCTAGTATTGATTTTTTTGGGTCTAATTGTTCTAGTGAATCCGTTGAATTTACAGATGAGAGAGGAGGAGGTTATGGATCGTGGGCCTAGTGACCACAAGGCCCGGATTTTGGTTGCTAGCAAAGTGCAAAAATGGGGGGGAGGGTGGGGGAGGGGGGGGAGTAGTGAGAAAAGAATAGCTTGAGAAGGACTAGTTTAGCAAATAAAAAAGGGAAGGAAAGTCGGGTGTGAGGAATATGGGGAGTAAAAAAATAGAAAGTAGGAGGGGGTAAAACAAAAGTAATAACTGAAAGATACTGAATTATGTTGATAAAAGGAACCTTACTCATTCATTCATTCACTCTCACTCATCTCACTCACACACGCCTTTAGAAATATAGAGAAGCAGCTGGAAATCTAGAATTGTAGATGTGAAGAACAAAAACAAAAAGATTTCAAAAGTTGTTCTAATTTCTGGGGCTTTACTTCAATATTTTCTAGTTTCTCGAGTTGTTTTCGGACCGGAAATTGAAGTTGTTAGCAGTTTCTATTGTTGAATCTGCCTTTTAGTAGCTGAACTTCATCTCTTAGCTTCTTAAAACTTTTATTTGGTCCTTTTAAATCGATATCTTGCAGTTAGGTATGTTACACTCATCTGTAATCCTTTATCAAGTTCTTGAATGAAAATTTGGGTTTATTTGCGATGTGTTTGTGCTTGATTTCATAGATCCAGCCTGTTTAGTTATTTTTAGTTATTAGATGTTTAGTTATTTTTAGTTATTAGATTTGCCTATAGTTCTATCTCTACTAATACTTGTTTGCTACCTGTATGTTTGAAATTATTTTCTTAACTTGAAATCACTTATTACTTCATTTGGATGTTGTTTTGGTGTTAATTGACAAAAATAGCAACTCAATTATGGTCACCAGAACTAGAACTAATCATCCCATGAATTTGATCACCAGTTGGTCAAATTCATCAAATGAATAGTTTCAAGTTCAAATTAGGCTATTGTGAAATGTTGCGAGCCAGTACTTGTTAAATTAACAAATAGGGATGGGCGAGATTGGAAAAACAGGAGTGCTTGCATAGCTTCAATGAAATTACCGCTGTGATTGTTAGAATAATTAGCCAGATGTAATAAATAAAGAATATTAAGCTCTTATATTCGTTTGTCATTAGAATAGTGTAAACTTAATTGAACAATCAATTTCTTAATATCAATTGTTAAGTTTGGATGTCTGTAACTTGACATGCTAAACGGTAGTGATACTGTCACCATAATTTGATTTTCATTCATTAATTACCTACAGATTTGTATAGCTATATTCATCTGTAGACATGTATGAGTGTGGGCTGGTGGGCCTTTGCATCTTTCAGAATACTAAACGCAATAACAAGTTCGACTAAACTTGTATATAACAGAAGAGTTCACATGGACTCAAAAATGAGTTGTAGGCCAGCCCAAAATGCGTTGGCCCGCTTAAGAAGCCTTTAATAATTAATGATGAGCCCAAAACGGCTATCTTAAGGAACTTGATTGGGCCAATCTGACCCAAACGATCTACTGTTGACATACGCTCAATGTTGGGACTAATTTGTAAAGACAAAGTTGAATTATTATAATCACAATACTTTTCCTCGCGCCTAATCAATTACATCCGTTTCCTCTTAATTAATCAAGTTCATAAAAATTTCAATGTGAACCAGTGACAATGTATCGCCTAAAATAGCATATTTCCTAATAGTTATTCTTTCCTTAAGCTCACAAGGTTTTCCACAATCAGGCCTCATATCAATCTCAAACAAGTTTAGCAAAATAATTAACTCTTAAACATGCGTAGTTGCTTTAGGCGCATTTTAACTAAAAATTCGTCATAGTTATGGGTATGTTTCCCATGGCATAACTATGACACCTAATTCCAAATTCAAGTGCATGCTCGTGTGACTTGACCTAAACTTCAAAGTAATAATAAATTAAACATGCCGTAATTGCGGGTGTGTTTAACATGGTGCGATTTGCAATATGTATAAAATGAAAAGTGTGTGACATCGTAAATTATTCTAAAACAATTTCATAAATACCTAAAAAAGATTAAAATATGCAAATAAAAGTGGTAAAAGGTAAAAACGCACATAGGTTTTTAAAACGTGTAATAATAAGACAATTATGTCGAGTATAAATATGAAGCGACCGTGCTAAAATCACATAATTCGGGAATGCCTCACACTTTCTCCCAGGTTAACAGAATTCCTTACCTGATCTTATATGTGTTTCACAAGCTTTAACAGAGTCAGGTTTTCCTTGAATTGGGATTTAAAACAAACTGGTAACTTGGAACACTATAATAAGTTATTACAAATGGCGACTCTATAAAAATAAATAAATAAATAATCCCTTTTCAATAATGTCACTTTAGTTGGAAAAATTCCTTTCCCCGAAAGAGGTGTGACAGCTCTGGCAACTCTGTTGGGGAAACGAGCCCGGAACTTCTGGTTCAGGGTTAAGAATTCAAGCTTAGATAACTGTTATACTTCATTTTCTTGTTTTTTGTCTGATTTTACATGTCTGGGCCTAATGTGCTAAATGTCGTTCTTTACCGCTGTAATATTGCGTAAATTGTATATGAACTGTTACGCAATCCTTCTTCTCTCCGAGTCTTTTACATCTTCTATGAGTGCACGTACGTGCTACTCTTTTTTGTTAGAGTGTCACACCCCTAATTTTAGAACGAGGATCAGATTCGTTGCAAAGCCGTTGAAGCTTTTGTATCCCGGTATGCTACCCCTCCCCCCCCCCCCCCTCCGGCTCGAGTTTTCCGCCGGGTAAGCTTGGTCTAGAATTCTACACATCAATAGGTTTAAACCTAGAATAACAAAGCCCATATCGGATCCCTACTAGGTACGCTTGTTTGCATCACGTGTATTATTTAGGAGACTCAACACAGGGGTTGGGTCCGTCTAGAACAGGTGTACATAAAAATAAAAGACTAGTCTAATGCATTCTTACATGCTACTTGTACATTTATTTGATCTGGTTTGAATGTTGACCGACTTCTAGAATAGAAAATGGAAAATTAAAATTCGGAGAGAGAAGTTAGGAGAGAGAAAATTTACCCGGTTCTTTAAAAAATCCCGTATTTGAAAAAAAAAAAATCCTGAAACTCATCTAAATTTTGAAAGGGTGTTACAAAATAAACCAAATTTGCAAACATGTCATTTTCCCCTATTTTGACAAACCTTCCCGAACTACACAGGTCTGATCCTTACTGGCCGTGAGGTACGTAGGCAACCTTCATTAGTTTCGTGACCACTTTTGCAAAAATAACCCAAAGAATAAGAATCTGGTAAATTCTTTTGAAATATGGTCATCACCCTGAGACGTTCTTGTCGAGATAACCTTAATGCTTTCTTCTGAGATGTCGAAAGGTTATTTTTGCAAGAATAGCCATAGGTCAACCCGAGTTTGTCTTTTCCCCAAAGTCAACACCATTTGGCAAAAAGAACCCTAAAATTTTTACCCAAGCACTGAAGGGCCATATTTGCACAACTAGCCCATTTTGTCACTGGTTTTATTAAAATAAATTTTTAAATTTAGCCACCATTGTGTTTTTGAAAATAGTGTCGATTTCTGACCTTTTGCCCTGATTTGCGTGCAGAATGAGCACTATTCAGAATCTACCTTTTCGGGTCTTAGATGAGGTTCCATATGTGGTAGAATGACCTGAGGGAGATCAGCCAGCGTTCTGTGACTAAGGTACTGGGTGGTCTCATCGATTTGCTAAAGATTATGCCCATGGTTGATCTGATTGAGGCACTGATACCGTTTTGGAACCCGGCACACAATGTTTTCCACTTCTCAAACTTTGAACTCACCCTGACGCTAGAAGAGATAGCGGGTTATGCTAGATTTGATGGAGGTCCTAGGCACCCATATCCACTAGCCCCGAGAGTTGTTACACCTCATAAAGTCTTGGACCTTTTGAGCATTAGTCAGCAAGTTAAGAATGAAAATTTGGCCGAAGGTTTTTGTACCTTTCTTTTTCTAGATAGTCGGTATAGGGATTCCAAGGAATTTGAGGCTTAAGACACCGGTTTGTGCCACCATGTTAAGAAGAACAAGTGGGAGTCACGCAGAGGCTTGGATTTCATAGTTGCAATTTTGGGCACTCTGCTATTCCCAAGGGATGACGGACATATATATTTGCGCCTCGCAGGGATTGCTGACTTTTTGACCAAGAAGGCCAACGGTACTCTCGTGCCGATGATCCTCACAGATATTTATCAAGCCTTGACATCTTGTAGAGTTGGCGCGAGATTTTTTTAGGGTTGTAATCTGTTGTTGCAGATGTGGATGGTAGAGCATCTTTCCCATCGCCCCAGATACATGAACCATGGGCTAACTGGACTCAGTTTCATTGAGGAATAAGGGGCCAAGATAGGTGGTTATGAGTTCCAGAAGGTACTAAGGCTTGGTTCACGCATCGTTGCTCGTTAAATACAAATCAAATCGAGTGGAGTTTCAGTTGGCTCGTGGTCGACGAGATTATTTACATGTGTGCCGGTGTCTGGTTTCTGTTATTAATGGGCCTTCAAAGTGTTTTGCCTTACGCCCCACATCGGGTTCTACACCAGTTGGGAAGGTATCAAACAGTCCCTCATAATGATGATCTGAGTATACAGGTTGTTAAGCTGCGCCAAAGGGCTGTTTTCCTTGATGAAACGGTTCGCCAGATTTGGCATAGATGTAGGCTTTTGGAGCCACACACTCAGGTGCGAGATTTATCATCACGGGAAGTAGAGTCTAGCTACACGGCATGGTATGTTAAAAGAGTTTTGGTAAATCAAGAGCCGGAAAGACACGCCAAAAGACTACATATCCAACAGTTCACGAATGGGGAAAAAGAATAGTGGGCCTGGGCAGCCAAAGAGGAAGAATATCTGGCTACTATCAGCAAATTAAAAGATCAAGAGAGCCCTTAAATTTGAAAGTGATTTGCAAGCTGCCGAGGATGTGGGAGAAAAGAAAAGGTTAGCTCGAGTAAATGAGGCCCTCCTAGCCCAGCATCGGGAAATGAAAATAGCGTCAGAGACGCCCATGAGGAGTGAAAGAGACTAAAGAATCATTGTCAACTTGAGGCAAAAAATGTATGACCATGCGGCCGACCTAACAAAGGCTGAAAAAGAATTAGCAAAGGCTCGGGCAAGGATAATCGAATTGGGAAAGATTTAGGGGAACACATGTGATTGGCCCGCCATGCAAAGCAAAACTACGACGAAGAGGTCGCGGGTTGAAAGAAAGAATTGGCCCTTCTTGAAAATGATATGGGTCAACAAGTTAAAGAATTCATGACAGAAAGGGAGCATTTTTATGCCTTGCTTAATAAGCTAGAAGGGGACGCGGTGAACTTGAAAAACCAGAAAGATGGGGACGTGCGAGTATTGAAAGCCCGAGAACAGCATATCACATAGCTTCTCTGGGACCGGAATGTCACCAAGTTTAGGATCAAGGAAATAGCTGACTACATTGCCAAGAAGTGCCATGAATGTGAAGATATGACCAAGGATATGTTCTTCGCCATGGTGTTGGCTTTTGTTTGCAAGGTCATGGCTGATTTAGAAGCCCTTCATCATGAGATCACGACCAGGCCCGCGACATGACTGTTGATGTCACTCGGGACCCTAATTTGAGTTTTAGAGTTGGGTTTTCTATTGTATCAGTCATTTCTGATTATCGAGTATGTAGTTTATTTTCTTACTTCGAGTTTGTTAGTTGCTGCCCATTTTGAGTCTGTTGTTATTCTTACTTTGGATATGTATGTTTTCAGAGTCAGTTTAAATGTCATTTTGAGTTTTGTAATGATAAACTCAAAAGGATTTTATTTAATGAAATATTTAAAATCCCAAAAATTTCTTTGCTTTTACAGTTATTTTCCTAAACTACATAATGGTCTGATTCATGCAGCATCATGATATGTAGGCAATACTCATAGGATGCGATCAAAGCCATAAATAAACTGAGTGAAAAACCAAAACAAAAAAAACAAAGAGCGGGAAAAATAAAAAGAGAAAAAATAAAGATTGATAAAATCCAAAAAGAGAACGTGAAATTGTTACACCACACACTTAACTAAAGTGTGGTAAATGTGGATTCTAGCATGGCCAATCAGCTGGAGACACGTTCGAAGCCAAAAGAAAGTCACACGTTTCATTGGGTCCGCACCAAGTGTCTCACCGGACGCTGCAACCAGGGCAGGGCGACCCATTTTGCATGTGGAATTGGCGGAAATTCCTATGCTTGGTAACAGTATAAAAGGGCAGTAAGGTTACTTCCCTTTAATTTTTAGAAGTATCACCGGAACAAGTCCTCTCTAATATTCTCAACGCCTCTTTAGAATTTCCTAACAAATTAAGGCAAAGTCGAAGGTGAATATGGGTTTAACAAGATTTAGCTTGAAGGAACTTGGAATCATTGTTATAACACCCATTGTCTGGTGGCATTGGTTCTGAAGATTCATTAATGGCAAAGTTAACCACCATAGAAGTAAAGTTAACTCCTCAACAAAGATATGTAGGGCAATCTTCTTTCTTGGCATGAGTTAGTGTAAGTCTCTCCTTCTTTTTAAATGACTTCTGTACGGTAAGGATTGGTAGTTCTAAGTCCCATAAGCGATGTTATCCTGTTTTTATGCGTGATGTTATTATGTTCCTGTGCATTCTTGCTGGTAGCATGTCTTTCAAAGTCCGTATTGTTTCCAGTTGGTATCATGTGGTCGGAGGGTATGATTCATTCTGAAGTCTAAACTTGTTATCTCCTGAAATTCTTACTGCATTGAACTTAAATATATGTATCTATTTTACTCCACCGAGTTGCGCTATAGTCAGCTGTGTACGACACCTATTTTGCAACCACTGATCAGTTGGGTATGATGAGGCATGACATGATGACATTACCGAGCCCATGTGAGGCCGAGTGCGATGATGTGTGATGTGAGGATACTGAGTCCTCTTGAGGCCAGCTACGCCAAGTTCTGTTAAGACTTGGTACAGCCGAGACCTCCTGAGGCCGGGTACGACCAAGTCCTCTAAGAGGTCGGGTATGGAGTGATCAAATTTGCCCCAAAGAGTGGCTGAAGGTATATATGTGTGTGTGTATGTGTGTATATATATATGTGTGTGTGTGTGTGTGTAAGTACGTATGTATAGTATCAAATAATGCATCTCCCTAGTGGGAGGCTTGGGTTTACAAAAGGATGCATTTATGGTCCCTGGTCCATAATTTCCACAGTTGTGGTTTGTCTTCGGTATTAGGTTTAGAATCACGTACTCATATCTCTTATTCTATGACTCTAATTTACTTTTGTTTCTTAGTCTTGCATACTCAGTATATTATCTGTACTGACTCCCTTTCCTTTTTGGGCGTTGTATTTATGCCCACAGGTACAGATAGACCCGGTGACGCCCCTCCCCAGTAGGTGCATGATTCAACTGTTGATTGTTGCTCTCTCTCCTTCGGGGTAGCTGTTCATAAGTTAATAGGTATAGGGGATTTTGTAAATGTTTTGGGAACGGTGGGGCCTTGTCCCAACCTAGTTGTGTACATCTATGCTTTTTTGTACTCTTAGAGGCTTGCAGGCTAGAGTTCAGTTGTATATTGTGTAAAAGGGGCAGTTACGACTTCGTTAAGAACAATTGAAATTATGTATAAAGTGCTAAAGTTTTCTTTATTAATCAGTTGTACTCATTTACAATTTTGGTGACTATCACTTGGAGGTCTCAATGGCCCGAATTTATGAATAAGAAGATGAAAGAACACGTGCCGGTTCGCACGGGCCTTCGACCGTCGTGTGCCGGTCGCACCTCCCAAGATTAGGGTGTGACAAACTTGGTATTACAGCAGGTCTTGTCCTAGAAAGTCTGCAAGCCGTATCTAGTGGAGTTTTATTTATCTGTATGTGGTGCACCATACTTATAAACATGAGGCTACAAGATACTTAGGGCGAATACCCTTCTTTATGATCTAGATCATGCAATAGACCCGACTCGTAAGAATTCACTTCTGATTCCTATCTTGTTTATGTTTATAGTAATGTCTATTACGCGACGTCAAACACTTGTTCGGGGACTAAATGAAGAAGCAGGAGAAGGTACCAGTCAGGTGCCACTTGCCCCTATGGGTCAACATGGACCCCACGATGAGGTTGGAACTCAAGTTCCTGGGAAAGCACCACCACCCCGATCCTCCTAGAGAAGTTAATGCACCCCTTATTCCTCCCCCGGTTGTCCTTGAGAAGGATTTAGACATGAGAAATGCAGTGCAACTGTTGACTCAATTAGTGGCATCTCAGGCCTAGCGAGAGTCCAGAATTTTGTAAATTTGGACCCCCGGTGTTTACAAGAATATACCCCAACGAAGATCCCCATAATTTTCTAAGCCAAATGCAACGGACCTTACGAGTTATCGATGCCACTGATACAAAGTCCATGGAACTTGCTTCATACAGATTAGGGGGATATTGTGGTAACTTGGTATGAGACGTGGGAGCAGTCTAACGGACCTCTTTCCCCACGGATAGGATGGAAGGAGTTTTCTGAAGCCTTTCTGCAGTAGTATTTGTTCGAAAGAATGATGATTTGTTAAGGATGTGTATCTATTATCGACAGTTGAATAAGGGAACCATAAAGAACGGGTATCAACTTCCAAGAATCGTTGATTTGTTTGATCAATTGCAAGGTGCTAAGTAATTCTCGAAGATTGATCTCAGATCTGGGTACCATCAGTTAATGCTCAAGGAAGAAGATGTTCCAAAGGCAGCCGTTTGGACCCGATATGGCCATTACAAGTTTCTTATTATGTCCTTTGGCCTAACCAATGCACCATCGGCCTTCACGGATCTAATGAATTAAGTATTCAGGTTGTATCTAGATATTTTTGTGATCGTGTTCATAGATGATATCCTGGTGTATTGTCAATTTGAGGCAGAGCACACAGGACATTTACAGATGATTTTACGCACACTCCGGGATCACAAATTGTACGCTAAGTTTTCCAAGTGTGAGGTTCGGCTGAGCTCGGATCCAGTGAAAGTATCAAGATTGATAGCCAAAAGATTGAAGCTGTTAAGAGTTGAACAAGGCCCACAACTCCTACCGAAGTACGTAGCTTCTTGGACTTGGCCGATTACTATCGAAGGTTTGTGGAAAATTTCTCAATTATAATTGTTTCATTAATGAAGTTGACGCACAAAACCAATCCTAACGCTCCTTGAAGGACCCGATGAGTACGTGGTATACTGTGATTGGGATCGGGCAGTGTTCTAATGCAATACGGGAAAGTTTTGGATTAGTCTTGGAGGAAACTAGGAAGCACGAGCAGAATTACCCAACTCACGACGTGGAGCTAGCAACTGTTGTATTTTCCTTGGAGATATGGCGTCACTACTTGTATGGAGTTCATATTGACATATTCACCGATCACAAAAGTTTGCCGTACATATTCAAGAAAAAAGGATTAAATCTGAGGTAGTGAAGATGGCTTGAACTGTTAAAGGAATATGATGTTGACATTTTATACCATCCCAGGAAACCAAATGTTGTAGTAAGTCCGTAGGCAGTCTATGACATGTGGAAAAGCAGAAGTTGGAGATGATTATAGATTTGTACCGACTAGAAAACCTAAGCATGAGATTGCTTGATACCGCAGCACAGCAGTCACAAGTTGAAATGCTGCTGAATCCTTGCTCGTAGCCGAAGTGAAAGCACGACAATTTGAAGATCCAACCTTGGTGAAAATAAGGGAAATCGCTCCATCTCAAAATAAGCGAGTGTTTGAACTTTCCGAGGATAGAGTCCATAGATACAAGGACCAGTTGTCTATGCCCGATGTTAGGAAACCTCCAGAACAGATCATGGTAGAGATTCATTATTCCTGGAATTCTATTCATTCGGGGTCAACTAAAATGTACCACGATCTTCGACAGTTATACTGGTGGAACGTCATGAAGTGGGACATCACTAAATACGTTGTTCGATGTCCAAATTATTAGCAAGTCAAGGTTGAGCATCAAACAGCGTGAGGGCTGCTGCAGAATATGGGAATTCCGACCTGGAAATGTGAAGTGATCAACATGGATTTTGTTATCGGGTTACCAAAATCATGCCAAAAGTTTGACTCTATATGGGTCGTCGTGGATCGACTCACCAAGTCGGCTCACTTCCTACCAGTTAAGAATACCTTCTCAGCTAGAGATTATGCTAAGATATACATTAAGGAGATAGTTCGACTCCATGGGGTTCGATTTCCATTATATCAGATAGAGGGGGTCCAGTTTACAACTAACTTCTGGAGATCATTTGTAAAGGGATTAGGAACAAAGATCAACCTTAGCACAGCTTTCCATCCACAAACTGATGGCCAAGCCAAGTGCACTATTCAAACGCTCAAGACATGTTACGAGCATGTGTTTTGGACTTCAAATGAGATTGGGGGGGTCATCTACCACTCATCGAATTTTCTTACAACAACGTCTGCCATGCCAGTATTAAAATGGCATCATATGAGGCCCTATATGGGTGAAAGTGCAGATCTCCTATTGGCCGGTTCGAAGTGAATGAAGTAAATTTATTGCGTCCAGACTGGTACAACAAGCTGTAGAGAAGTGAAGCTAATTTGAAAATGATTGTTGGCTGACCAAAGCACTCAAAAATCTTACTCGGATAATCAGTAGCGAGATTTAGAGTTCACTATATGAGATTGGGTGTTCTTGAAGGTATCACATATGAAAGGTATGATGAGATTTGGCAAATGAGGCAAACTTAGCCCTCGGTATATTGGACCATATCGAATCATACAGAAGGTCGATCAAGTGGCTTATAAGCTTGAGTTACCCCTAAAATTCGAAGTAGTACATCAGTATTCCACGTGTATATGCTCGGAAGTGCTTGAGTGATCCATTCCGTGTTACCCCTATTGAAGATATCCAAGTTACAGAAGACCTATCTTACAAATAAATCTTAGTAGCCATCTTAGATCGACAAGTCCATAAGCTACGAACTAGAGAAGTGGCTTCAGTTAAAGTACATTTGAAGAAATGACATGGGAAGCTAAAGAAGATATAAGATCTAGATACCCCCATTTATTCCCCACTATGGAAGGCAAAAATGCGACTATCCCGACGGGCCATGATTCAACATTCGAAGATGAATGTTCTGAAGGGATGATGTTACACTCCATACTTAAATAAAGTGTGGTAAGTGTCGATTCTAGCACGGCCAATCAGCTGGACACACGTTGAAGCCAGACGTTTCATTGGGTCTGCGCCAAGTGTCTCACCGGGCGTTGCAACCAGGGCGGGGTGACCCATTTTGCATGTGTAAGTGGCGGAAATTCCTATGCTTGGTAATAGTATAAAAGGGAAATAAGGCTACTTCCCCTTAATTTTTAGAAGTATCACTAGAACAAGTCCTCTCAAATACTCTTAACGCCCCTTTAGAATTTCCTAGCAAATTAACACAGAGTCGAAGGTGAATTTGGATTTAGCAAGATTTAGCTTGAAGGAACTTTGAATCATTGCTATACCACCCGTTGTCTGGTGGCAGTGGTTTGTAAGATTCATTAAAGGCAATGTTAACCACCACAGAAGTAAAGTTAGCTCCTCAACAAAGTAAGTAGGGCAATCTTCTTTCTTGACATAAGTTAGTGTAAGTCTCTCCTTCTTTCTAAATGACTTTTGTACGGTAAGGATTGGTAGTTCTAAGTCCCCTCGGTGATGTTATCCTGTTCCTGTGCATTCTTGCGGGTAGCATGTCTTTCAAAGTACACATTGTTTCGAGTTAGTATTCTGTGCTCGGAGGGTGTGATTCATTCTGAAGTATATACTTGTTATCTCCTGAAACTGTTACAGGATTGCACTTATATATACGTATCTATTTTACTCACTGAGTCGCGTTATAGTCGGCTGGGTACGACACCTATTGTGCAACCACTGATTAGTTGGGTATGATGAGGCATGACATGATGATATTACTGAGCCCTTGTGTTTCTAGGTATGATGATGTATGATTTGAGGCTACCGAGTCATCTTGGGTCCGGCTAATTCTATTGAGACCGGGTATAGCCGAGACCTGCTGAGGCCGCGTACGTGAGTCCTCTAAGAGGCCGGGTATGGAATAATGAATTTTTCCACAAAGAATGGTTAAAGTTGTGTATGTATGTATGTATGTATGTATGTATGTATGTATGTATATATATATATATATATATATATATATATATATATATAGTATCAAATAATGCATAGCGCCAATGGGAGGCTGGGTTTTACAAAAGGTTGCATGCATTTATGATCCATGGTCCATAATTTCTACAGTTTTGTTTATGCCCATGGTGGTTTGTCTTTGGTATTTAGGTTGGAATAACGTACTCACATCTCTTATGTTATGACTCTGATTTACTTGTGTTTCTTAGTCTTACATATCCAGTACATTATCCGTATCGATGCCTCTTTCTTTTGGGCGGTGTGTTCATGCCCACAAGTACATAGAGACCTGGTGATGCCCCTCCCTAGTAGGTGCACGATTCAACTATTGGTTGTTACTCTCCTCTCGTTCGGAGTAGCTATCCAGAAGTCAATAGGTATGAGGGAAGATGTTATAAATGTTTTCGGTATGGTGAGGCCCTATCACGACCTGGTTTGTACGTGTATGTTTCTTTTGGTACTCTTGGAGGCTTGCAGGCTAGAGTTTTGTTGTATATTGTGTAAAAGGGGCAGCTAAAACTTAGTTAAGAACAGTTGAAATTATGCATGAAGTGCTAGCGTTTTATTTTTTAATCTGTTGTACTCATTTTAAATCATGGTGACTATCACTTGGAGGCCTCAATGGCCCAGGATTTATGAATGAGAAGATGAAAGAGCACACGTCTATTCGCACGGGCCTCCGAGCTTCGTGTGCCAGTCGCACCTCCCAAGGATGGGGTGTGACAGAAATAAAAGAAAAGAGGAATAGAGTGGAAATGGGATTATAAAGTCGGGATGAAACATGCAACCTTTCAAATACATGATAGAGGCATTTTAACTGCTAGGCGCATTGCATCCCAATATGCAATATCCTATCCGTTAAACACTCTTAACTGACAATTTTGTTGTATGTACCCAAAGTTTAGGTTCTGTTTTAGGTGGATGGTTTTGTGGTATTCTGGATTCTCATCCATACTTAACCCGATCAAAAGGAAAGGTTCTAATGGCCTATGAGAGTAATCTTCTAATATTTAATCCCGAGGATAGCCCAACACCGGCTATTCTGCCAGAGTCAGTTGCGACTGAAGAAAACAGAATCTTATGCCTCCGTATGATGGAAATGATGGATGCATGGTCTAACGGTAAGGAACCGTCAAGTGCCATACCTGGATTCCCCGAGTTGATTCATAGAATAGGCGGGACCACTAACATCCCTATGACAAATTCGTGCATTCCATATAGATACCTGCCTATGCCAAATAACTATCCTGGCATGCCTTCTATGGTTCGCCTGCAAGCATAGGTTTCAAGGGCCCCGCCAGTTGTTTTCTCTGAGGCACCCGTTTTCACCACAACACAACCAAATATACCAGTTCGTAGGTCGAGCCTCCAACATTCACCTTTTAATGTCCCCAATTTCCACTGAAAATCATGTATGTCACCCAGGATTAATTTTCTCAACCCCCGCAATATGACTTCCCTATTGAACATGAAAGAATTGTCAAGAATCGCGAGCAGGAGGAAATGGCTTGGAAGTTGAAGAACTTGGAACAAAGCTTGAAAAATATACTAGGCCTTAGCGGCCAAAGGAGTGTCTCGTACTCTGATCTTTGTATGTTTCCTCATGTACGCTTGGAGGATGGCTTTAAGACCCCTAAGTTTGAAAAATACGACGGGCATGGAGACTCGATCGCTCATTTGATACGGTATTACAACTAGTTGAGGGGCGCTGGTGGAAAAGAGGAGCTATTAATCGCTTAAATTCTAATACGAATAGCTTCCGAGTGGTACATGGATAAAGAGATTGCCCATTGGCATGTATGGGACGATCTGGCCCTGGATTTTGTCCACCAATTCCAATACAACATGGACATTGCTCTTGATAGAAATTCTTTATCCAATTTGAAGAAGAAACCCACAGAAAGTTTCTGTGAATATGCAATCAGGTGGCGAGAGCAGGCAGCTAGGGTAAAGCCTTTGATAGATGAGGCAAAAATGATTGCAGTGTTTCTACAAGCTCAAAAGCCATACTATTTCAAAAATAAGATATATGCCATAAGAAATCAATTCTCTGAGGCCATTAAAATTGGGGAGATGGTCGAAAATGGTTTGAAAACATGAAGAGTACTGAGTCAAACCGCCCTCAAATCCACATCACAAGCCATCCAGAATGGTTTGGGGGGTTTGTCAAACAAGAAAAAGAGAGAAGAGAGAGCCATGATGGCTTAGAGCTCGAGGGGGCCCCACATGTCATTAACCAATCATATATACCCCCACCGCCTCATTACATGGTGATGAATGTGCAACCTTACGCACAGCCACAATATTATACATAAAATCGAGCCCTACCGCCCAAAAATGCTCGTCCCTACCAAGCTCGATATAATCCTCATCCACAATATAATACACCCCAATAAAACCCCCATCCAAGGGAGCCCCCAAGGAGAAACCAATTCACCCTTCTTGGTCAGTCATACTCGAGCTTATTTCAAATGCTGACCAAATTAGGTTTGCTCCAACCCGTGGCTCCGAATCGGCCAAACCCCGATTCCTTGTCATACCGAGCAAATGCTAGATGCGAATACCATTAGGGGGTGGTGAGCCATGATATAGAGGATTGCTGGACCCTCAAGAGGGCGGCTGAGGATTTGAATTGAAGCCAAAAAAATACTTCATAGGGATGAAGAGGCCCCTAATGTAATCAACAATCCATTGCCCGCCCATAAAAATGGGCCCGTCATTGGTCTGATCTGTGATGATAGAGAGTTCAATCTGGTGTTGAAGGCCATCATCGCCGTCGCTATATCTAAGGCAAAACCTAAAGCAGCCACACCTAATAAGTTATGCGTCTTTTGTTTTGACGATTTGACAAACATCATGAGAGAACCAAATAAGGAACCTGATACAATTAGTTCTCTTGCGTTCAGAGTAACTAGTCGCATGTCTGGTTCAATTCTCAACGTAATCAGATAAGGGAACATCATAGGGAACAGATATGGATCAGTTCCCTTGGTCGTCGTATAGTCAACTTTACAGCTTTAAACATTCTCAAGACCTTAATGTCACAAAGTTCCAGGTTGGGATCCAGTTTGTGATATGGCTCAACTCTTCAGAGTTGAAGGAACAACTGAGGGAACAGGTCCCTACCAGTTCCCGAGGTGACTGTACGAAGTCAACTCTCCAGTGGGAAAGTTGCTGCCTGCACACGCTACAGTACAGGAACAGCGCAACAGTCAACTTTCTGTGGAAAGCTTTTTATCTACCTTGCTTACATCATCCAAGTGATGTCACAAATGAGATATTAACATCAAGCAAAGGTAAAAAAAATCACTTGCACATTCAAGAACTTATCAAGCATTCTCTCAAGTGTGTGTCTATCTTGCAAGTGATTCTCAAGGGCATCAAGAACATAGAACAACATAGCAACGTACCAGTTCCCCATATTGAGTTATTATATTTCCATAGTTGTGTTGTATCTTTGTTGAAGTTCTTACTTGTAATTCTGTCACGCCCCTAACCTGGGGAGGCATGACTGGCACCCGGTGTCATACTAGCCCGAGCGAACAACTCTGTAACTCATGATCATTCGACCAAAACCAGAACATACATAGGTCGAGTTAGCTGGACTACTTATTCCTTTTGTAACTATCGTTGGCCAATCATGGCCACAACTCGTAATGCATAACTATAAGTGGGCAACACTGTATCAATAAACTATCATTCTTAAAACATGAATACATATGGGCCGGCAAGGCCTCTGACATACTGTACAAAATGAACCTTTATCTACAAAGCCTCTAAGATTATTTAACATAAAATGGGACAGGGTACCGGCCTACCCATAAGTCTATAGCAAAACTATGACACGATGATTCATAGACTCGGCTGCACTCCGAATGAGGTGGAGTCTTACCGATCCTTCGCTGAATGCCAATCTCATCTACTATGAGGGCTCGTCAAACTGTTTATCTATACCTGCAGGCATGAATGCAGTGTCCCCAACAAAAAGACGTCAGTACGAATAATGTACCGAGTATGTAAGGCATGTAAATCAGTATATAAAGGACTTGGAAGAAACATGGAGTAAAGGACTCAACCGGTAAGTCTGGATAGCTCTTTAAATCATGAAATATTTATAATGTCATGCATATAAATGTCATGTAATGCATAGGTCTGTACGTACATAACATCATCAAGCCTCTTAGGGCATCCCATCATATCATTTCGGCCACTTTGGGCAACATCATCATCGTATACCAGCTAATCAGGTGGTGATCTGTGTATCACGTCGTAACCTTTTCCCATATCCCATATATATATATATATATACGCGTATATAATGCCGTTTGAGTTATGGGTAAATGCACATGTATAAGTGAATGCAATGCATAATGAAAGTCAATATGATCTCTTGGAATGATATGAGACCCATGAATAGATAATATGGTAGTAGGTGTCACGGGCGCGTTTTATGTCACACAAAAAAACAGCCCGCGCGGCAGCCAAGTCTCGACTTGACTTCAGCCTGCTCCAACACTCGGCCAAAATTTCAGCAACTTTGGACTTAGAATTATTTAGGCATCTTTTCAACGTAGTAAGCTTAGACTGATTTTAGGCAACGAAAAATGGATGAAGGGACAGAAAATATAGATGAACAAAAGGCACAATATACAGGAAACTCTTTTCCCAACTTTGTATTTAACTCGAGCATACAAAGAAACTCAAACTCAAAGTACATCCGCGTACAAAAGAAGATCACTCTCGACCCTCACAAGACTACTCTTAGCCTTAGGTTGTTTTCACTCTTGAAAACAGATTTAGGACTCTTCCTAACTCACTTGTGTGCTCTCACACGTTTTTTCTCTAATGCCACAAAGGGAATGGGTGTTGTCCATTTATAAAACATGAACCAACCCCATTTCTTACAATAGTTGCCCATTTTTAGGCTTAAACACTTGCCCACTCAGCCCACTACTTTAGTCTAGTGTAGTTGACAGCCCCAACTACTAGGATCATGTAAATCATGCTAAAGAATAGTGGGATCATGCCCCAAAAACGTGCTAACACTCCTGCCAGCTTTTAGGACAAAGCTAACTGCTGCCCATGTGTACAGCATGTGCCGTAACCGCCTTTGACTTAGTCAATCCAAAGCTTGCTGCCCAATTTCGTTCCTTGGCTTGGACCAAGCGCCAATGCCATTGTATCCCGATGCATTGTGCCCCAATTTTCCTATGCCATCGCCCACAAACTTGGCCCGTTTGCCGCAACTCAATGCCATGACAAGTCTGCCCGCGCACTGCCTTCCCGTTGCACTTTGGCCTGCCTTTGTCACTTTGTTTCTGCCTTGCCTTGGCTTCAATGCCTCATGCCTTGATGCCTTTGCCATGATCAAGTGTCACCCTTGGCCCGCAACTCATTGTCAAGCCCTTGCCAAGCTGCCTCGCCTCCGTCAAAGCCTTGGCCATCACTTGCCCGTTTCCCTTTTTAACTTTGGTGCTACTCGTGCACCTAGCTTTGCAACACTCTTGCTGCCTCATGACAACACTCTTGTTGTCAAGTCGAGCTCAAAGTGGCGGAGGTCTAACAAACCACCCACACCCTTTGAAACTCGATGTCCTCGTCGAGGTTAACTCAATTTATGAGCCCTAAGGGGTTGACAAGCAATGCCCCTTGGCCCCTTTTCTCTTCAGCTACAATTCATTGACACCAACAGTTTGCTTGTCATTGTTTAGTGCCTCCAATGCAGCTCTCTTCTCCGCGGCAGTCATAGCATTTAACACTGCCTTGTTTGGGCAGTCCCTCGCTCGATGTGGTCCATCACAAAGGAAACAACCACTGAATATGTTGCCCTTCTCCTTGCTCTTTAAAGTTCCAGCCTCATGCTTTCCCTTCCCCTTGTCTTCATTTGCATTGCTATTCTCACATTTCTTCCACTCCTTTGCCTTGTCCTTCTTTCCGTCGTTGGACTTTGAAGCAGAAATCTCATCTCTCATGTGAAAATTGCCCAATGCATCAGCCGCAGCCATAGCACTTGCAAGGTTTTGAATATTCTGCCTACGCAACTCAAGTTGTGCCCACTGTTGCAGCCCACTCATGAAGTTGTGTAACTTGTCTTCTTCCGACATGTTGCTGATGCTCAGCATCAAAGATGTGAACTCTTTCACATATGCTCTCACTGATCCGGTATGTTTCAACTTTTTCAGTTTGTCCCTAGCAATCCAAGATGTATTGCTAGGAAGGAACTGATCCCTAAATTCCTTTTTAAGTCGCTCCCACGACTCAATCTTTGGTCTACCCAAACTTTCATCTTTAGCCACACGAGTGCGCCGCCATAATATAGCATCATCACTTAAATACATGCTAGTCAAGGTTACTTTCTCCTCTTCGTCTTGCACACGAGTAGCATGAAAGTACTGCTCCATATCCCAAAGAAAATTCTCCAATTCACGTGCACTCCTTGCACCTCCGAATGCCTTAGGTTCAGGAATTCTCACCTTGAGACGTTCAGCACCACGTTGAGGAGCATCCTCGCCCAAAGCACGTCTTGCCATTTCTGCCTCAAGATATGCAAGTCTTGTCACGAGAGACTGAAGTTCTTCACCTTCAGGAACATTTCCCACTAATGCTTCCAGTTTCGTTAGCCTTTCCCGCAGTTCATTGTTACCACCGGCCATGTTCTCAAACAAGACCACGAAATCTGTCATTGCACGTCGTGTCTCCGTCACGAACCTACTCTGCTTTAATACCAGTTGTCACGGGCGCGTTTTATGTCACACAAAAAAATAGCCCGTGCGGCAGCCAAGTCTCGACTTGACTTCAGCCTGCTCTAACACTCAGCCAAAATTTCAGCAACTTTGGACTTAGAATTATTTAGGCAGCTTTTCAACGTAGTAAGCTTAGACTGATTTTAGGCAACGAAAAATAGATGAAGGGACAGAAAATATAGATGAACAAAAGGCATAATATACAGGAAACTCTTTTCCCAACTTTTTATTTAACTCGAGCATACAAAGAAACTCAAACTCAAAGTACATCCGCGTACAAAAGAAGATCACTCTTGACCCTCACAAGATTACTCTTAGCCTTAGGTTGTTTTCACTCTTGAAAACAGATTTAGGACTCTTCCTAACTCACTTGTGTGCTCTCACACGTTTCTTCTCTCATGCCACAAAGGGAATAGGTGTTGTCCATTTATAAAACATGAACTAGCCCCATTTCTTACAACAGTTGCCCATTTTTAGGCTTAAACACTTGCCCACTCAGCCTACTACTTTAGTCTAGTGTAGTTGACAGCCCCAACTACTAGGATCATGTAAATCATGCTAAAGAATAGTGGGATCATGGCCCCAAAAACGTGCTAACACTCCTGCCAGCTTTTAGGACAAAGCCAACTGCTGCCCATGTGCACAGCATGTGCCGTAACCGCCGTTGACTTAGTCAATCCAAGCTTGCTGCCCAATTTCGTGCCTTGGCTTGGACCAGGCGCCAATGCCATTGTATCCAGCTGCATTGTGCCCCAATTTGCCTATGCCATCGCCCACGAACTTGGCCCGTTTGCCGCAACTCAATGCCATGACAAGTCTGACCGCACACTGCCTTCCCGTTGCACATTAGCCTGCCTTTGCCAATCCGTCTTTGCCTTGCCTTGGCATCACTGCCTCATGCCTTGATGCCTTTTCCATGATCAAGTGTCACCCATAGCCCGCAACTCATCTTCAAGACCTTGCCAAGCTGCCTCGCCTCGTCAAAGCCTTGGCCATCACTTGCCCGTTTCCCTTTTTGACTTTGGTGCTACTCGTGCACCTAGCTTTGCAACACTCTTGCTGCCTCATGACAACACTCTTGTTGTCAAGTCAAGCTCAAAGTGGCGGAGGTCTAACAGTAGGACATATGGGGAATCTGGAACATAGGCAACCTTAGTACTTCTAGAATAGAATTATTTCTGAAAGTTGCGTGCTTGCTCGTTTCGTTGTATCATATGGATCATTCCAAAAAATAAAGAAGGGATAGCCTTAACATGCCTGAGCCGATTCTCTAGACAATCCTTCTAACACGACTTTGCAGAACTTAAGAAGTGTTGGGTCCTAGTAATGAAAAGTTGCTTCAACGAAATAAACATCTACGGAAAGAACACACTTTTTTTGAATTCCGATTTGCATTTTATTATCCTTAGCATAGCTACGCAAGTCATTGTCTTAATTGAAGTAACAAAAGTGGCATATCAATTAAAAGAAACACTTATTTAATGGATAATAGAATAGGACCAAGTCAAAGTCTGCTGATATTTCAAACATACCAAAACAGAACCCAATGATTTTCGTTCAAGACTTGTAATGTTTAACATTTGAGTTAGATACAGATACCCTGCTCTATCAATCAATTTCCAAACTTTAATTCTTTTCAACAAGAAATAAAGATGGGTTTAGCAGAAAAATAAGAAAATCACCCCACAAACGTGAAGGAGAGTTCTTTGTTGTTTCGAGGGAGAATCTTTGTCTGTGTTTGGTAATCAGTATCTAGTACTATATATGGTGTGTATATAAAGTTAATAACTTTCAGAAACTTCTTTCTAATTATGCCACCTATCCCAAGGATCTAAGAGTCATCATTTCCTATGGCATTTGCTGCCACGTTATGGCTTATCTAAAGCCTTAATTAATCACCACTAATTGTTAATTATCTTGCTAATATCCCATTAAATCAATGATTAACTAATTACCCACATAATTAAGAATTATCTCAAATTACTTAAAATACTACTCATTTTTAATACACTTTACATAACTTATATCATGGTCATGTGGTACTATATAAAATAAATACATACACTATTATTTTATTAAAACATCCATATAAAAATACATATATTTTCTCAACTTCTAATTTTCCTAATCTCATATAAAGAGTACAAATTTTCGTACGCTTAATTCTTAAAATGGTAAAAAGATAACCTTCTTTTCTTGTGAGAAAATAATTTCTATCTTTACAATAAAGAAAATTTCATAAACACTCTCATATTATATATGTGTAAAATTTAAAGCATATTCAAAAATAGTAATATTAATAACTATATAAAATCATGATGTTTCTACATAAATTAGGATACCCCTATAATTATACATGTAACAAAAAACGTCATTTAAAAGAACCAACTTGTAAATGAAAATAAACTATTCCTCTTTATTGTAAGCAAGACAAGAAAAAGAAATTTACAATTGTAGTGCGC